>NC_133023.1:18617500-18690000 GCF_048564905.1 Vicugna pacos | reverse complement strand
GGCAGCTGCTTTCCTTCAGAGTGAATGAGCAGGAGAGTGAGAGTGCATGCTCAAGACGGAAGTCAAAATCTTCTGTAACCTAATCTCAGAAGTGATGTCCTGGTGATGTCCCACCCTCTTTGGCACTGGGTCTGGCTCATACCCAGAGGAATAGGGCTACTGCGTAAGAGTGAACGCTAAGGGGCAGGGATCATCGGGTGCCATCTTAGAAGCGGCCTATCAGAGAGGGCCACTGCCCTGGAGAAATGGTGGGAATACAGAAAATCATGAATAAATATATTATTTGCCAACTTGTGGGGTATGTATTACAAAAAGCTAACTGACTCAGTGTGGAACACCTAAGGAGTGGGGGAAAATCAAAGGCCTTAAGAAATCTGAGGGAAAGTCAAAGGCAGACTTTTAAGTGACTGCTTACCATCAAACTCATTATCCAAGGAAAAGTATATGAAGGCAAATTCTGTACCAGATACATTTTTTGGCTGCTCTGGATTTAATGTTTATGTAAAATGGATGTGGCTGTGGATTTCTGACTCATCAGTTACAATCTAAATCTTAAAAGCAATGCAGCCACTCAAAGAACCAACCGTGGAGTTTGAAATACCAGTTTTCAGGGTATCAGGATTAGCAACCTCTACCCTCTTAAATTCTTTGAAGTGATAGGCTGTATTTTCTCCAAGTTCTTCTATTAAGCTAATATGACTTTGTCTCTTGGAAACCCGAAGACCATGGTGTATTCCATTCCAGGGTATGTCAGTCAAGCTCTTTAAGTAGGATTCTCCGTCAGTTTCATCACAATTGACCACGTATCTTGAAACCTTAACTGGCTGGTCATCAAGATGGCCACTGTCCTTCTCTGTCAACTCCAGGGTGGTCCAGGGGAGGTAACTGGTGACTGTGTCCCACCCTACTTAGCGTTTTAACTGGGGCATCCCCTCTGCCATAACTAACATCAAGGCTCTAAGGAAACTGTCCTAAGAGCAGAACACTTTCTTAGAAGTTGGAGGCTCTTGTGAGGCTAGGTAGCCTAAGTGAAGCCACCCATAAATACAAGCTGAATAAAATTTAAATTCTACCTTCAGAATTTAGCAAGAATTTGGTAAAGTTGACCTAAAACTTACAGAAGAAGGCTTTCTCCTCACAGGGTTGGCCAAGTACTGACCATACTGGCTAACTCCCAAGTAGGGGGAGTGGTTTACTAGAAGCAGTTAAAAAAAAATTGGTATTTTATGTTTTATGCCTTTCATTATCATAGGGCAAGGGTTGGCCAAGTATGGCCTGAAGACCAAATCCAGGCTGCCACTTGTTTCTGTCAATAAAGTTTTATTGGCACACTGCCATGCGCATGTGTTTCTGAATTGGCCATGGCCACAGCGGCGAACATGAATAGCTACAATGGACACTGCCTTGTTCGCAAAGCTGAAAATATTTACTTTGTGACTCTTTATAGAGAAAGTTCACCAATTCCTGATATAGAGAGGGTGAAAAATACATATAATACATATTCTATTATTTCATCCTGACAACAATCTCATCAGTGAAACAGAAGAGACGCTCTACCCATGAGGAAACCGGACCAGGAAGCTTTTTGCAAGGCCACACCTGGGCTCACGCTCCTTCCTCTCCGTGTGCGGAGGGGCACAAAAAGAAACTCGCATTCTCCTACTTCCCAGTCTGTGCAACTGTACTTTAAAAATGCACAAGTTCTCCTCAGTACTATTATAGGTTTCTTACCTTTGGCCCAGACAACCGAGAGTCTTGGCAATTTCAGCCCATGTGGATGCAGGATTCTGGAATGAACTTGCTCCCCTCTCCTCCCCGTAAGGCCAAACATTTCACTTTATAGACAGTTAAATCTGCTTTAATAAAAATCGGAATCCTTATTTCAGTGCATTCTGTGGCTCTTCTTGGATTAAGATCAAATGAGAGAAGAAAAGATGGACTGAGCACATCAGGGAATGTTCTATTGCACATTCAAGATTCTTCTCAAATAAATGCATAACCCTTGTGGTAAAACTTAAGAAAATCCCTTTATATTCTCCTTTACAAAAAGGCTTCTATCCAGGCATTCTTCTAAGAGAGTGTGTTGGTAGCTAGAGACACTCATCACCTCCATTTCTGTATATTTAAGATGTACCTTTTTAGCTACCAACAAAGAATCCCCACCTCGCTCTGCATTTTTACTATCACAGTCCTCAATGTATACTTTTTAATGCTTATTCCAAAGCTAATTACAAAACAGGTCTTATTGATTTGCAAATTGTTGCTATCCAAAGCTATGTCACATTTATGACTCAAAGATTAAAAGGGAGAGCGGTGTGTCTCTTACATGGTACATTCTTGATGAAGTCACTGAATTCTCCGAAGCCTCTGACCCTGTGAAGCAGCCTCTAGGCCCTCATTTCCCTCACTTTGCAGATGGAAGCAGGGGGCTCCAGAGATGTAGGTAGTGGAGGACACGACAGAATGACAGAATGCCTGAACCACCATTCCACAGAAGAGGCAAATGGTGCTGTGGGAGGTCTAACTGCTTTCCTGGATGCATCCCTCTAAGCAGGGCAGTCTCCTTCCCACGTTAAGGCAGGGCCACTCACACTGGAGAGCATGCAATGGATTCTTCCAGATGGCGCTAGTGAATGGGCTGGTTACAGATACCGACCACATCACTATCAGGGCCTTTTCTTCAATGCTTTAGCAAAAGTAAAATGCTCTTAAACTAGAAACTGAAGGAATACGTAAATCTGAAAATAAGCCCAGAAAACCATGACATCCGGGCAAGAACTCTGGACTCACATAAGGCCGAGAACTCGTAGGCTCTTGATCGGTGGAACAATTTTTGTTGGTCTTCACCTCTACAACCAAATGACCACATCCCTCACTGGCAAATGACCTGTGTTTGGGCCTCTCTACTTGTTCAGTCAACAAATATTTATTGACTACCCACTAGGTGTCAAGTACAATTTGGGATGGGCTGGGGGTGAAGGAAGGAATCCAAAACTAAATCCATGTGACAGCTATACTTCAGTAACACAGTCTGGCAATCTAGTTGGATTTAAAAAATACAAATAAGCAAACGCACAATTCCATGAACCCACAGGAGAAGCATGAATTATTAATTACTTCAACAGACATATACTGAGTGCCTACCATGTGCCAGGTATGCCCCGGAGATACAGGAATGAACAAAAGAGACAGAAATGCTTCCCTTAGGCGGGTGGGTGTAGCCCAGTGGTGGAGTGCATGCTTAGCCTGCATGAGGTCATGGGTTCAATCCCTAGTACATCCATTAAAAAAAAAAAAAAAGCTTGCCTTAGCCATCATGGAAGACAGCATAGAGACTCCTCAAAAAATTAAGAAGAAAATAACCATATGATCCAACTATCCCACTTCTGAGTATTTACTCAAAGAATACAAAAACACTAACATAAAAAGATACACGCATCCCCATGTTCACTGCAGCATTATTTACAATAGCCGAGACATGGAAACAACCTAAGTGTTCATCAATGGATGAAGAAGATGTGGTATCTGTAGATAATGCTACTTGGCCACTAAAAAAAGGGTGAAATCTTGCCATTTGCAACAACATGGATGGACCTTGAAGGTATTATACTAAGTGAAAATAAGTTGGGGGGAGGCTATAGCTCAGTGGGTAGAGCACATGCTTAGTATGCACAAGGTCCTGGGTTCAATGCCCAGTCCCTCCAACAAATAAATAAACCTAATTATCACCCTCCAAAATAAATAAATAAAAATAATAACTAAAAAAAATAAATGTCAGATGGAGAAAGACAAATACCATATGATTTCACTCATATTTGGAATCTAAAAAACAAACAAAAGTAAGTAAATGAACAAACCAAACCAAACACGAAGATACAGAGACCAGAGTAACTACTAACAGAGGAGAAATTGGGAGGCAGGGGAAGGAGGGTGAAATGGGTAACGGTGTCATCTGGATGGTGATGGTGACGGATGGAAACTGATGGAAACTAAATTTCTGGTGGTGAGCACTCTGCAGTGTGTACAGAAGTAGAAATACATGTACATGTGAAACTGATATAATGTTACATATCAATGTTACCTCAATAAAAGAATAAAAAATGCCTGCCTGCATAAGGCTTAGAGTCTGATTATAATAGATATGGTTAACAAAAGAGAAAACTCCATTAGAGATAGTATAAAGGTAAAGATACATTCTTTAGAAGAAAGGCAGTCCAGAAACCCGAGTTTTGCTTTTATTATTACTGAAATACATCTAACAGATCACAACTCAATTATCTTGAGCACCGCTTATAGGTTATTTATGTAGTTTTAAGTCTAAATAAATTCTGTGGAAATGGAGCAGGCTTGAAATATAGTGTTACTGCCACCCTCGAAACAGCCCATCCATTGGCCTTGAATTGAAAAATATGGTTCACTCCAAAGTACATCGAATCCAACATATACAGCTGCCATCTGTCCTGCAGTCATAGTAGGAGTCCTTTTCATTCACAAGCAAAGCCAGTGGAGGGGAGGAGGGACTTGAGATGGAGAGAGGATAAATTCCATTTGTGCTATTAAAAAAAAAAGTAGAACAGTGAACCCAGTGGTTGAAAAGTGAAGATAAAAAGAAGAAAACAGTAATCTTGCTATAGAAACCAGAGAATTATGTTCTCGCTCACCCCCCACTTTTTTTTTTTTGCTTTCACGCTGCACAAACTCTAGCACCCTGAACAACTCACTCTCCTGCTATTTCCAGCACTTTAAAGAAACTTTTCAACATTTCTGTTTGACACATTTTTTCAACAGGGAGGTGAAGACAATAAGTAAACAGGTAGTGAAGGGCTATTTGGAGAGCTGGTCAGTCACAGTAATAATAAAGGGAAAAAAAAAAAAACTCCACCAGAACAGAACAGCTATCCTATGTGCGGCAGCCACAGACAGCACCTGACCTCTGACAAACAGTTTTCAGAGTAATTTTAATGCTACTCTGGATTTAACTTGACTAACTGGTAGCAATTGAGCACATCTTTTTTTCTCTCTCTCTCTCTTTTTTTTTTTTGTGGGAGCAGTTATCTAAAATGCTACAATAACAGCATCAAAAGTAGAATGGTGGAAGATTGGTTTTCCATTGTGCTGCTGAACTGGCATAATGCCCACTTTAAAAGCAATTCCCTGCTCATCACTGAAATCTGGCAGACACGACACTAAATGCCTTGAGGGAAAAAAAAGGGGGACTTGAGAAGGGGGAACCCACTCCAACCACCACGCAAAGGGGGGAAAAAGAGAGTGCCAGATGATGAATCTAGATAAGAAAAGAAAATTGCCAAATAAAAAGTTGAGCATGGCACGCAGCCTCCCGACAGGCTGTACTTAATTTGCGCGAAGAAGATTTTGTCTATGGGTCTGCATTAGTAACTGCAGAACAAAACAAAAGCAAAATATATATTTATGTCTGTCTATTGTCCTGATGAAGCAAAAACCGAGTGAGTTCCGTCAATCATGTGTCAAACGCATCTTCCCCGTTTTATTTACCACCAAATATAATGAGTAAATATGTGATAATAAAACTCTTCTTTTTACATGGACATATACAATTTTTCCTCCTGCTAAATACAGGTAATGATTTAGTAAGCTTTCAAAATGTCTTTTTACTGTCAATAAAACTAATTCTATTCCCATTTTCATGTGGGAAAAAAAGGCTTTACAAATGAAAATTCAAATTAAAATTCTGATTATAGTGTAGTGTGACAACACCTGTATTTATAATTTTACTGTCAGCTAGCTTGTAGTGTTTAACAATAGCTCGAAGTAGAAAAGTAATTGGAATTTGTCTGTAACATGCCAGATGACGGCATCGGGCGCTTTGCTACGCTACAGCAAATTTGGTTTGATGGCAAAATAACCTCACTGAGATTTCTACACATGAAAGGTTAGCGGGGCTGGAGGAGGGGGAAGGTCTCCCACGTATGAGACCCCTTCCGGAATCTGCAAGTTTGCACCTGATGAGTAAAGACCACCGTGACCCTGACTTGTGTTCCTGGCCCCTAGCCTCCCCCGCGGCCTCGCAAACCGCGCTGATGCAATTGAGTTTAAGACCAGATAAATCAAGAACAATAAAACCCTGTTCTGTTTTTCTTTAAAAAATCTTTTTAGTATTTTTTGGTGGGGGGAGGTAATTTAGGTTTATTTACTTATTTAATGGAGGTACCAGGACTGAACCCAGGACCTCGTGCATGCTAAGTATGCACCCTACCATTTGAGCTACACTCTCCCCTCTGAAACCCTGTAGTTTCTAAAACCTTCTGATGACTTCATTCAACTATGAACCTGGCAGAAGCGGGAAGGATGAGGGATCCATTGGGTGATGAGAAGCATGCTTGGGGGCTGTGAGCACCCAGGTGGAACAGGGTGAGGCCCTTGCCAAGGACAAGGAACAGAAAGCTTTCCATTTCTCAAAGGCTGCACAGCCAGGAGCACTGGAGATGTTTATTGTATTCACACACTTTCAATAACCACAGATAAACAATAAAAGGTACCCACACAGATGCCTGAGATTTGCTATTTATCGAAAGATTAAGAGAAAACGTACACATCCCACTTAGACTTTTACTGAAGCCAGATGGAGAAAAAAATTATTTAAAGCAGTGTTCTGCTGTCAACTCGAATCCTTCAAAACTCATAAACACACACTCATCTCCACACACAACTTGCCTTACTCTAGTCTACAAGTGAAAAGCCCATCTTTTTCATTATCCTAAAGATGAAAAAAAAAAAGCCACATACAAAGGAAAAACAGAATGACAGTGATGTTTTAGTTTACACTAGATATGGCAACACACACAAACTGTCAAAACTATGGAATGAAAAAAGCTGTTATCAAGCAACTGTCAAGAGAGTCCTCTGAGATTTGGAAATCTTGTGTTTATTGTAACTACTGCACATTACACAAAGAAAGAAACAGCCCTCTCCTTGCTCTTGCTGCTAAATATCATGCAAGAGAACACAGGCTTCTCCCTTAGTATTTAGATTAATTTTTCCCCTGTGTGTAATTCTGTGCTTGACAGAGCTGCTCCCCTCCTCCTCGCTTTTCTAACAATATGGCCAAAGTTCAGAGAGAAACTCGAGGTTACATCAAACATTATTTCATTTCGAAAACCATCACCGCCTCATTTCATGTTGTTAACTGGTTGTCTATCTGTAAGAGTGGAATCTTGTTAACATCAAAATGCATAGTCTTCACCTGAATGATTTTTCTGACTTTGAATTCTACAAAGAGAAGCATAGCGTGGAAAAGGCATAGGCACTTACCATAAAATGATTTTAATTTGTGATTCTCTCTCTTTCCATCTCCCTATTAATGCATACATCGAGAAACCCAAATCCCTAAAGGAAAATTACTGTCTTATAAGGGGAGATACAAGAAAATACAGGGTCCAAATCTCTTCCACAGTGCATGGATATGAGTGATTTATAGGTCATCTCCCCAACCCAAACTCAAGGGACAAAATTCCACTTGTAATCGAACCTGAGTCGGTACATTTTACTATACTTGCTAACGTGGCCTTTCCACCTGAACATCAAGGGGAGCATCACTCAGACTCTTAATTCTTGCTCTGAGGCCACGTAGCCCTTCTCAGCCAAGTGCAGAGCTGAGCCTCATCGCTCCGAGCAGCAGATTAATATGAGTGAAAGCAGTCTTCAGGTGTTTCCGTTTTTATTTTTCATGTTTCCTTTAGATGCAGAATTCTTGCCTTCTGACATTCCACAGGATGCAGAAAAACTGGACAGCAGAACCTTTACTGTAAGTGTAATTGCCTGGATTCAGATGAACCATGGGTCAAGTCAACTCACAAAATATGTTACTGCAGAAAAAAAAGTTAGCAACGTACGGGCTGACATATAGAACAACAGTCATAACTCTGGACCAAAGAGATGCCACTGAATTTACTTCTGCACGTGGTCCTGGCAGACTTGCCTACTTGGAGAGCTAATGAGAACATGGGGGCGTTACTGATGCACGTGCTGGCCATCTTGGTGACGCAGGAGAGAAGTCAACGAGTCTTGAGGGGATCTTGGTTCTAAATAGATTACAGTGGTTACCCAATACTTAGAACATACTTATTTTAGGTTTCAGTGACCTGGTATGACTCAGTCAGTAGCAGAATAGGTCAGTCAAATTTTAACCTGAGGTAAAAACAGTTTAACAGTGATGTCAGTTTTATAAAAATGAAGCTGACTGCCTAGTAAAGAAAATCTAAATTCTTCTAAAGCTCTTATGTAATCTTTTATGATTTTTAAAGTGTCCCTCAATTAATAACAGGAAAAAGAGGAATATTGACATGTTTTATCACTTGCATTCTCTAGTACTATTTTAGGGTAAGTGGCCAATTTACATTCTTTTCATGCAATGAAAATCAAGTTTTATGCAATTATCTTAATACCAACCAGTTCTCTGCTAATGATATTTTATTCAAGGTAAATAGTTAATTTTTTTCTGCTTAGTCTAGTGACATTTTGGCAAGTTTCATGTGGAAAAAAGAGCTGCACAGTAAGTTATGACAGCTGGTTCATTAAGGAAGTTTGGGAACATCTGCAACAAAGTTGGGGACAGTACTTTTATTCACACAATTTACAAACCATTAGCACTGCGCACACAGCAGTTAACTTTCAAGCGTGCTCTAGAGCTAAACTGTTCAGGGTTGAACCTTGACTCTGCCATTGACTTGCTGTGTGACCTTGAGCAGTACCTACATCGCCTCATCTGTAATGTAGGGATAACAACAGAGCCTAGTTTGGCAGAGGGTATAGCTCAGTGGGGGAGGGTATTACTCAGCTGTAAGAGTGTGTGCCTAGCATACACGAGGTCCTGGGCTCAAGCCCAAGTACTGCATTAAAAAAAAATAATAAAAATAGATAAAAAAAGAAAAGAAAAGAAAAGTGCCTAGTTCATATGTTGTTGTGGGAATTAAGTAGGTTAAAACACGGGACTTGCTTACCATAGTATCTAGTGCTTCATGTAGTCAATAAATGTTAACTATTATTATTGCTATTTGCATACCTGGTATCATTTTATACTGTGAACTGTGGATCCTGTCTAGAATCTAACCAAAAAAGGAAAACATGCAGAGAGAACTACTTCACATCATATCTGAGCCAGGTGGGACATGAGCTAAGTAGGGGTGGGGGTGTGTACCAAGACCCCTGCCAACGTTCTTTATTCCATACTAGGAGGCCTTTGGATTTCATGAGCGTTCAAATGATAGTACAGATATAAGTGGAAATCTCTTAACTATAATAAAGAACAAAGAAGGAAGCACTGTTTACAAATACATATAATTCGAATTCTTAGAACATAAATGTGGACAAAATTCAAACAGCACCAAAAAAGCCTATAATGCAAACTCCCGAATTTCTGGTTAAAGATGGTACACTAAATACACATATTTAGTTCTGTAAACTCCTAAATCTGCACTAAAATGACAGTAAAGGCCTTTGTTTAAAGGCATAATAAACTTCAAGGAAGAGGAAAACAGGAGTGGAGATGCCAAAAGCAAAAGCTAGAAAACAGAAGGACAAGAGGGAATTTACTTGACAGGTGTCAGAAAGCACGATTCCAGGCAGGCAGTGGGGGGGGGAGCTGAAGAGGAACCTGGTTTATCCCATAAAGCTCCCAAGAGCCTGTGAATGGGTGCCTGGAGGTATCTTGAAAAGAACATCTGGAAAAGAACAGGTGAAGGGCAGCCTTAGAAAATTGGTTGAAGCATGTTTCAGAAACAGATCCCAAGTCCCTGCCTCCATTCTGGCAGAAGGCTTATTCCCTGGTGAGGGCCTCTGAAATGAGGGGGACACTGGGCCGATACTGGATGCTGAGACCCCAAGTTCCCTTTCCTCCTAGATGCTGGCAGCCACCTCCCGCAGCAATGAGACTGGGAAAGTCTTCTTTGAGGAATCAACCAGCCTATGAGAAAAAACTCAAGTTAACTGACATATTACATCCATGAAAGAAGGACATTTGGGGAACAAGAAAAAGTTCTTAGAAATTGGAAGTGTAATAGCAGAAAGAAAAAACTTAATTGGAAATGATGAGGAGATAATCAAAGAAGAAATTCAAGAAAATTTCCCAGAACTGGAAGGCTTGCCTTTCCAGATGGAAAGGGCCCAGCATCACGAGTGAAGACTGCTCCAGACCAAGACATGCTGTCGTCAACGTGGCCATGGCTACGTGCACAGGAGAACCTCTGGTTTTCTCAAAAGGAAGTGGCGATTTAAGGTCACATATAGAAAGGATTAGGAATCGGAAAGGTTTTCAAAAAAGAGAGTAGAACATTGTCTCCAATATTATGAAGGAAACTGAGTTCCAGCCTAGAATTCTCTATCTATTCATTAGGTATGAGGTAGACTAAGAGCATTTTAAGACAAGGTCTCAAAAACTTCATGTGCCATGGATCTGTCCTCAAAAGCTACTGGAAGAGGCACTCTACTTCTCCCCAAAACAGAAACAGTGAACAAAGATGCAGACTCTAGGACATGAGGACTCTGAAGTGAGTGCTATATGAAGGCAATGCCCAGACGAGGGTGAGGGAGAGAGCCCAGGATGACAGCTGCGCATCAGGCCATGAGAACCATCAGCCCAGAATACCGGGTATGTTTGAACTGGATTAAGAGCAGGTTTAGATAACCAGGGGAAGGGCTGGTATGTATAAATACTGACTGCTGACCTGTCAGAATCGTGATAACTGCCTTATGGGCATGGGGCGGGGGTGTTGTCCACTGTAGGAAGTGACCAGATAATGCACTCTGTGCCAGTTGTTTGGAGATAAGGAGGTAAACACTAGAAGCAGCACCACAACGAGTTACAAATGGTTGCTTCTGAGGTCTGGCGAACGGGAAGGCTGTGGGAAAAGGGACAGCTTTTGGTAAGCAGCCAAACGGAACTTGTGATATGAAAAATTATGTGCATGTACAACAGATAAAATTCAAGAGTCAACCAACCAACAAAAAGTCTCCCGTCCACCCCTAGCCCCTTCTCAGAAGCCATCGTTTTTTTTGCCCCTCTTTGTGCCCGCCCAGGAATATTCGGGAAGCTTTATTAACATGTCACAGAGGCAGGAAAACCTTGGCTATCTAGAACTAGTAGGGTAGCTGGCTTCGCTGAGAAGGCTGGAGATGTTTATGTGAATTATGCAAACTTCTAAAGGACACCTTTCTCAAATGCCTATATTACAAGGTGCTGAACTCTTTCTGGAAAACTAAGAGTGTTCACTGTGAACACTGCTTCCCGTGAGGGCCTGTGCCGGCTGCGTGTGCAGGGGCAGGCAGGACGCAAGCCGACAGTGATGGTGCTGGAACTGGCTTTTCTGGACCACTTGCCAATTTTTGCCCTGCTTTCAGGCCAGACTGCTTCCCCCAAATGGCCTAGTGGTGCTTTTCTGGTTGAGTAACTTCCTAGGGTGAGGCTTCTTAAGGACTTTTGTACCAACGACCTCTTTGGCAGTCTACCAAATAAAGCCCCTGGACCCCTTCTCAGAATGTTTTTAAACAGGTAAAAGAGAACACACAGGATCACAAACCCAATTATACTGAAATACATGTATCAAAGTATTTAAAGAACACATTTACGGTGAGCAGTACATGTACTTTCTGATTAAAGCATTAAGTGACAAGATCTAGTATTGTAACGACTGCAATTTCAAAGCAACGATGAGTATATAAATGAGATTTTAGGTGTCGGCATCAACTGTAATGTCACGTGAAAATATCCTTGACTTCTACTGGTGACAAAATCATAGATGCTACTAGTACCACTGTAGTCTGAGGTCTTCACCTAGAATTGAAGGGAGGGCTAAAATTCCAGTCAGAGGTTAGTGAAAATAAAGATGTGTCTTTTGCCCATTCAGGTTCACAGATTCCCTGGTTCTGGAGCAGCTGTTCTTAAAGTGTGAGCCACGGACCCTTGGGTTGTGGGGGGGTGGAGGGGGGAACTTGAGCCCCTTTCAAGGATCCCTGGGGTCAAAACTTTTCAAAATCATACTAAGACATTATCTGTCTTTTTCACTCTCATTCTGGGTCTGCAGTGGGGTTTTCAGAGGCTACATGATATGTGATGTTGCCATGGACTGAATGCAGAAGCAGATATTCAAAATCAGCTGCCCTCTAATAAGCCAGACATGAAGAGATTTGCAAACATTTAGAGTGCTACTCTTCACAATTTTTTTTGGGGGGGGAGAATATAGTTATTTTCATAAAATAGGTTTCTGTGTTGACGTGTGATGAGTTTCTTATTGTTATTTTAAAATGAATTTAAGGCCCTCAATACTTTTTAAGCATGTAAAGGAGTCCCCAGACCAGAAGTCTGAAACCCGCAAGGCAACACAGCTGCCTTTCTATAAAACCAGTGACCCAGAGACCAAGGCTGCTTTCTTCGTGCCCAGAAAATCATCACTACATTTACTTCTCTTAGTGGCCTTTGAGTCGACAAAATACTATCTAGGGTTTCCTCAGCATTTAGCACAGTGGCCCCAGGCCTTCCTCACTAGCTCACTCACCCACGTCCTCTCATTCGCCCTAAGTTAAGGTTTCCTAACCTACTGACACTGCAGGCTGCCAATCTTCTGTTGTGGAGACCATCCTGTTTCCATAATAGGATGTTCACCAGCATCCCTGGCCTCCACCCACTAGAAGCCAGTAGCACGCCACCTCCCTGAGTTGTGACCATCAAACATGTCTCTAGACTTTGCCCAAAGTCCCTTGGATGGCAAAATCATCCCTGGTTTGGAACTACTGTCCTAAGTGTACTTGCAAAGGATAACCACCCTGTGTCAGACAGGCTCACTCTTCACACTTGCCCAATAATACCAAGACTCTTTCTCGAGGGTGAAGATTTTTCTTGTCATTCAATGACTTTTTTTTTTAAGCGAAATACGCACTCTCCTGGGTGGGTGGGTGGGATTTAATGGGAAAAAAATCTGAATGAAGATGAACAGTAAGCTACTCAAGAGAATCTGGGGCAAGGGAGAATCAATCAGTCAAACCCCGAATTCATGACATCTCTGCTCTGAAACGGGCTGAGAACTAGAGGCATCCCCACAAGGACACAGTAACCTATTGGGAAGCAAATGGGTCTGATGAGGAACACTGCACATGTAGGTTTGCTCTGGGTCAGGGACAGAAGCCAATACAATGTAGATGGTCCCCAAAGAAAGACGGTGGCTCCTGGGGAGGCCTGACTTTGGGGAGATCGTGGAGAAGCCAGCTTGGAATAACCAGAGGGGAGAGCCTGCCTTTTTATTTGGTGAAAGAACATATTTCAGGTAAATGGAAGAGCTTGGAGAGGGCACAGGTTACTGCAGACTCTTTGGAGGACTCTAGACTCCACCAGAACATAAGCAGATTTCACCCACATCTTCCTCAGGCCAAGTCCAAGTTTCTTTGTCCAGGGTCCCCTCTCTAATATCCAAGCCAGAACTGCGCGATGGAAGGAGAAAGGACCAGGAAATGAGTGTCTTGTCAACTATGCCAGCTAACTGTCAACAGACAAGCTGATGGTTGCTGAAAGAAAGTGGAACTCATCCTATAAGCCTACTTGTTTTTATAGAATCCTTGGTTTCTCAGGAAAAGTTATTTAAAAGACTGTTGCCTCAAAGACAGTTTTTAAAACTATACACCCTTAACAGTACCTTTAAAAACTGGGGGACTGCCTGTCTTCTCATCCCTGACTTCAGACTCCTCCAGTTTTCCTTTCTTCATCACCAGCACACTATGCCCTAAATGGAATAGAAATCGTTCCACCACCTCAGCGGAATTAAGAACTCCTCTTCTATGCTGGCTCCCGCTCCACCGAAAGATTATGGATTCCTGGAGAACCAGGACAGTATATCATTTGTCTCTTAGAACAATTAAGGCCTGGCAGAGAGATGTTCACTACATGTTTAATGAAGGTTAATAGAGGGGAAAGTTCAGTGAGTTTGGAATCTGAAGTCCTACACTGCTTGATGCTTAGAGGAAAAACGCAGTCCTGCACAAAAAAAAAAAAAAAAACTTACCAAGAAAATGGATTCTTCTTATAGCAAATATTTAATGTGATAATATATGCTAAATATGGCACTTAACTTTTGTTAGTAATTTCATTTCTTTTTGCAGCAAAATCCAGTTTATTTACCATGGATGTGAGGAATAGGTTATTTTGGTTACCTCAACATGATGATGGTTAATGGAAAGGTAATAAAGGACTGTTGATCAATTTTTAAAATGTAATACAACAGCATCTATTAATAACCAAATTCCATCCTATACATTCTCCTTAATGAGTGATTATGAACATTCACCAATACGGTACAGTGCACATTTCTAGTTAGAACTTTCTAAAGAGTTGGATTTTTATATAAAATGAGATTTCCAAGGCCAAGTCTAAATGGAGGGTTATAATTAACGGGGAAAGGAAGCACAAAAATAGAAGAAAAGGTAAATATAACAGGAGACAAAGGTAAATATAAAAGGAGGTAAAGAAACTTTTAAGAGTGTATAGTCGAGGCCGAAGTTCAAATTGTTGAAGATTTTATTCTTCAGAGAGAGACAGAGAGCGAGCGAGCAGCTGGACACTGGCTAACTGAGTGGAGGAGCAACAGAGGGCCGCTTGTGACCCAGCGTGGAGCTTGATGAGGAGGGTCCACGCTAACCACCCAGGACCCGGCCGCGGGTGCCCACACCGACGACACGTTTCCAGCACAGAGCTGCAAATGTCAGCCCTCCAGGGTGTGACTTTTAAAAAATGTTTATATTTGTATCTATGCAGAAAATAAGCTTCAGAACACAGGAACAGCTAAATCCAATTTCTTAACACTACTGCCCCTCAAATGATCTGCTTATGAATCTTTTTACCCAGGTGTGTATGTACGAAGATTCTGGAAGGTGCCCACAAATCCACTGTGGTAACTTCGGGGAGGGGAGTTGGGGAGGGGCAGGGGCTGGAGGACTACTATGCTTTGCTCTGCACACTTTGCCACAGTTTGGATCTTTTACCACAAAAATACATTCATGTAGTACTTGTAAGTAAAACAGAAACAAAGACAAAACCCACAAAGGTTAAATACATATCTAGCGTCCTTGGATGAGAAAACCAAAGAAAGACGTTCTGTGAAAGTTCTTAAAGAACCTGAGCCCATCTCCCATTGTTGCCTCAGATTTAGCCCAGTACAGCCGCTCTCCACGAAAACAAAAATAAAAAAGGTCACTTCGTTAATTATGACATTTAGAGTAACAAGAAAGGACCCACCTTTCTTCTTTTCTGGGACACAAAAATTCAACACTAAAATGTTATTGAATCGAGTTAGTATTATCAGTAAAAAATATGCTCTATTTCCCGTTATTTATGCCCTATCCTTTTCTTTCTTACCAATTACATTCCCTATCATTTCCAAAATATAGACTGTTTTCAATCAACAGATTTCTTTATTACAGCATGCAGCAGGCTTGTTACTGCCTCTTTTCTATACTGAATCCTTGATTGGACAAGCATTTAGAATTTAACATGGACCATGATTGCACATATCCAACAAATTAAAGCTGCCAATCTCTTTCTGGAGACCATCCTTTATACACACTACCACTGAGGAGCACCCTGAGTATATCTGCTCAGGAAAAACGGGCAGGAGTGAAGAAGTGATCACTGCCAGACCTGCCATGTAATCTAGCTCCTCTTCTAGACACTCGCTCAGATTACTGCTGTCCCTTTAAAACGTCTTTTGTAACTCTGATGTCTAAGTCATCCACATAATTCTTCGAACATTAACTATTCTTCATAACCTTTTGTTGTTGTTGTTTTGGGGTGGGTAATTAAGACTTATTTATTTAAATTTTTTAAAAATGGAGGTACTGGGGATTGAACCCAGGACCTCGTGCATGTTAAGCACACACTCTACCACTGAGGTGTACCCACCCTGTCATTCTTCATAATCTTAAAAAAAAAAAAAAAGGACTCGATAAATCTGAAGAGTGAAAAAGCACAGCAGATCAGAGAGATGAGTGAGAAGGCTCACTTGGAGTTCGCAGATGAACTTGCTTTTGGATGACGGGGGCTGGGTGGCGCAAGTGGTGTTTTCCCTGTTTCCCTCTCTAGAAAATGACAATACACCTCAGGTACATCTCGAGCAGCTGTCTGATGAGGAACATGAAGAGACTTTCCATTAAGTGACACTGGACAGAAACGAGATTTTATTACCGGGCAAGGTTAGCACTCAAGGTTTATAGTCCAGTAAGTCGAACCAAAATGTTTTCAAAAACTCGAAGAAAGATGCAATCCTGTGGTTAAGGCAGAGTTACTAGTTTTTCAAATGAGAATGATGTGGAGTAAACATTTTACAATAATAAATTTTAGAACATTACTTACATTATTAAGACGAACTTCGGTTAGACATCACTCAATACGGGGCTTTTGCTGTCTTATAAGCTACGCAAAACAGTTTCCTTATTTGAATTGTCAACCGGAGGTGAGAGTGTTGACAAAAGAGGACTCTTCTTTGATACCTTTGTTTCTCCTAAGAACCAGGGACTCTTAAGGAGAGGGGGTTCCAGATTTGACTTTGGAAACGACGAAAAAAATTGCAAAAATACACAGGGGAGAAAGAAAACTGTCCTGGAACCAGTTTTCTTGCTATTTTTAACAGAGGGGTTTGGCTGGAGGCTCACCTTTTCCTTCCTCCCAAATTGTCAAAGTAAAGACGCTAATGAGTACGATATAGCTGAACTCTTACGCGCTCGCTCACAGTGGCCTGGCCTCCTGACTTGCCCAGAATCAGATGATGTGGGGGAGTAAGGGCGCTGAGGTCAGGCAGCGGCCTGGGTTGGTTGGTTGGTTGATTAATTCATTCATTCATTTGCTGTCAGGCCCACAGTGAACACCCACCATCAGATGTGGCTGGGCTCAGTGCTTAGCAACACCAGGGTGAAAATGACAGTAACCAGCCCCAGCTCCAAGGAACTCAGCTTTATTTAAGAGGGGTGTGAGGCAAGAGACAGATGTGACAAAAATCTCCGAAGACCTACGTGAGGAGGTGAGTGCCTAACTACCCGCAGGGCCAGGGGAAGGTTCCATGGAAAGAGGCACGCTTAAGCTGGAGAAGCATGATTACAGCTGGAGCGGAGAATCTGAGGACAAATCCTAAGTTTAACTTTGGAAAGAAAACATATTGATCTTCCATTTACCAAGTCTGCCTTGACATCAGCATATGTTAATGTTTTCCAATAACGGGCAGGCTTTTAGTTTATGTACTTTTGTGCATACAATTCTAGTACAAACAGCTTCTGTACATAGTGGACACTGATACCAAAGTGTCTGATATCCAGGCAGACTGGTCAATGGGGGCACATACCCTCTACCGAGAATTTTAAGGAACTGAGCTCCTCTTTCCCCAGAGCCACCTAACACGGGGGACACATTACAGGGTTACCTAGGTTCACTCAAGTACTCTGATCGATGCGCTGATGGCCTTAGGGGTGATTTTGGAGGTGGTAGTGGTAACAGATGTTTCCAGCACACCAGCAGAGAATTTAGAAGCAGAAAGGTCTGTTACTATCCACACGGGAATCTCCCCAAGACTGAGTATCAGCCACAGGTGAAATGGCAGGAATGTTTTGAGGAAGCAGCATCAGAAGGTGTGTACCGTATGTGGCACACAGCAGGCACCTGGTCTATGGCATCCATGATGTCAGGCTCCTTTATTGATGTATCAACTGCCTAGGGCATTATGAGATTTTAACCATAGCTTTTTCCTCTGGGAATCTGTGAGTAACTACAGAATGACTCAGCGGTGAACATGGTTGGAAAAAAAAAGTGCCTTTCAAAAATGCACAGTATTAACACTGTCCATAAATTAAAGTTACAGATTTCATAATACCATGCCCTATGGATTTATTTGGTGACAATGACCTAATTTCAACACTTCTTGTGTGCCTATTATGTGCCAGGCAGTAAGCTAGTAAGACACACAAGCGCCAGGATGACATTTTATGTAATTCAAGAATTCTATATCTATATAAGAACACCAGAATTCAGCTAGAAAACAGTTCTTTCATTGTTTGTTATTAAAATACTTTTAAATTTGAGCCTGAATAACTAGAATTAGTTTTGTGAACTTCCTGGTACATTCAAATCTTTAAATATATATATACGTATATGTACATGGATATATACATACATATAATAAGTTAACTATTAACAAGTATGAAGTGGCATATAGCTATTTTCTTTCTGGGATAGGATTAATTATCACAAGAGATTTGTAGCTGAAGGTCTGTGAACTGTTAGATCTTCAGTAGAAACTGGCTATAAGGTATATTCTGTCTGTCTAGCTGGTGATACTCAATATTTTTAAAAATTTAAATACCTTTGGGCGAGGCACACACTCCCAAGCTCCCACCAGTCAACACCTCCCTTGAGCCGACACCCTGACATCTGATCCTTGAAGGGGCTTGACTTTACAACCTCTGCATTACATCATAATGCAGAAGGAAACAGATTTAATTAGTACCCAAGACACACCCCAAGAGTAACAGTAGCACAGACTTCCCCAAACATCAAAGCTTTTAGGTCATGAGAGTTTTAGTAATTTGAAAATGAGTTCTGTACTGCCAAACAATGACTGGCAGGGAGTTGTTAGGTTGGGGGGAAAATTAGGTGTAACTTATTTCAAAATGGTTCCAGATGAGATACTGCGGACATAATACACCAGCTTTCTTTTCTTTTAAAGGGATTTTTGAAAAAAGGTTCTTACATGATTACAAGTAAGAGTTCTGTACTATTATAGACTTATCACTATGTATCAAGTAGGGTGCATTTACTGGATTTCAGCTATGTCCTACAGTACCCTATTTAGTCTACAGTACCCTATTTAGTGCTAACTCTGTGCAGGACAGGCACTACCAAAGCATTACTAACTCAGTCCTCATTCTGTGACGTCTTTGAGGAATGCTGGAAAACCCATAGCATGGCAATCTGTTGGCGAGTTAAAAGAGACACAACAACAGGAGCGTAGGGTTTCTGAACCCCAAGCCTGTGGGTTCTCCACCAGCTTTACCCCGGGAAGGGGGTTCTGACAAAGGTGAGACAAGGAGTCTTTTCAGAGAGTCGCCTCCAGCCCTGTGTGACTGGTCTGAACCAGGGTGGGGCAACATGGTTCTTTTTCCATCACCATGAACTGGACTAGGACATGCCATTCGGTTGCGTGGCATATTAATATGCTGATGTTCTGCTGGTCATCTAGGTTCAGAATTTACTTTATAGATAATCTTTTGAACTGAATGCCTCTCACCTGAAACATTTCATAAAAATATTTCTGATTAATCAAGCCTTTCTATTTTGGGCCAGTTTTTAATACAAAGTGATTATTTTAAGTAAGCACATGCTCTCCAGTCCCTTAAAGGGACGCACGGTCCTGGAGCTAAGGCGACTCCGGAGTCACCCCTTTCTGATCTAAGAGAGGCTGCTTTCGTGTGACTGCAGGGAGAGGAGACCGCACAGAGACTGTTCTCATCCAAGCACTGAGACTTCATGAGGTCACCACGACACTCAACATTAAAACTATTACCAGCACAGACAGAAACTTCTGTAGACTTTTAAAATAATTATGCCCATCTCACAAGCCAAGAGACGAGTTCTGACTAGAGAAGCACCCCATGTGAGTACGGAAGCAAAGGCTGTGCAGCCGTGGACCGCTGTGCTCGTTCACAGCACGCTTACCAGGCGGAGCAAGCATGTAGGGCTGGACAGTGCAGCCCGGGAGTCCCGCACACCTGGGCTGAAGAGCCGCACGTGCCATTCACCAGGGACACCACTCCATCTCTCCAAGCCTTAGCTTCTTCCCTTCTAAAAACACTGTGTATTTGAAAGTTGCTAAAAGGGTGGATTTTAAGAGCTCTCATCACAAGAAAAAAAATCATAACCATGTGAGGTGATGGATGTTAACTAAACTAACTGTGTTAACCATTTCACAATATATACACACATGAAATCACCATGTGGTACATCTTAAACATATCCGATGTTACTTGTCAGTGACATCTCAACAAAACTGGGGAAATCGTAGTCTAGATCTCGGAGTTTTGGTTTTTGTAAGGTTAAACGAAATGCACATAAAGTACTCACTGTGATGCCTAGTGTATAGTAAACACTCAATAAAATAGTAGCTATGATTATTAGCTATTCATTCCACAGCTATTTATAATAAATTTAGAGCTGTTCTGTAATCAAAAGAAATCTGCCCAAGTTAATACGGTATCTTTTTAATGGCATTTAAAATCATAATCATCATTGTACTATATTGTAATTAGGCACAAATGTAAACTGTTGGTATAACTGGTTGTAATTAGCACACACTTTTTTCCCTATGGTTTTTCTCGTCTTTGTTCTTGATTTAACACGTGATCAATATTATTATCACCACGTTTCCCCTCATTTCCTAGTTGTGTGATTTTGACCATATCATCTATCCCCTGTAACATTTCCTTTTCCTCTCTGTGAAACAGTAATAAGGGGGCCCATTTTGTAGTTAAAATTAAACACAGTAAAATATAGTAAAGTACGAAAAGTAAATACACTATATATATATAAGGATGTAGTAAAAATGTAAAGATAACATATATAGAGACATAGCAGAGTGCCTGACACACAACTGATCAATAAATGACATCTGTCGTGGGTGGTGGCATTATACGTTGTCCTGACAATTTAATGCTCTTCCCCTATAGAACCTCATGGCCATAGTCTCAAAAACTTTAAGTCCAGGAACAAGCTTTGAGAGGCGTGAGGGTAGGAAAGGCTTTTAGAGCAGTGGTTTTCAACCATGACTGCACACTGGCATTAAAGTATACTGATACCTGGGTCCCATCCAGAGAGGCTGATTTAAATACTCTGGGGTGTCGCCTGGGCACTGGAGTTTTTTTTTTTTTAAATCTCCCAGGTTAGGGTTTATTGGGCATTTGAGGTGGCGAACCACTGCTGGAGGGTCAGCTGTGCTCAGGTAAAACTTGTTTTTGGTTCTAGGGATGGTCAGAAAGAGCCCTCGTGAGGACTGGTGAGTCTTGCTAATTTGGGGAGGAGAAGAAGCAGAAAGGAGGCCCCTTCTCAATCTCCCTGGGCACCCCAAGAGGAATTAAGTCAGGTGTGCTTTCAGGCTTGACCTTAAGGGCAGTTCTGTGTACATGTGATTATAGGAAGCACAGGAAAGTATCCCTGCACGAAACAGAACCCATCACCTGGTTATGCGGACATTCCTTCAAGATAAAGCAAGTCAAGTCTGACAGTAAAAGTAACCTTGGAAAGGGTAAGAAATCACACCACCAATGAAGTCTTCTTTTTTTTTTAAGTGCAGAGAGAGGGTTTCTCCTTATTTCAGAGGTTGAGAGGGAGGCAGATAGCAGGAAGGTTCTGAACACAAGGGGCACCACCCAAACATAGCTGGAACTGAAGAGCAGAAACAGAACCGAGCGAACTACAGACTAATACTGCTGAGGTTACAGTTTCGCTGTGGGAGGAAAGAGAGTTGTGCAGAAGCGCATCTTTATGGAAACCCCAGTCGCAAGGTTATGGAAGCAATGACTAGCAACAAGCTTCTGGCAAGTGTGTCTCCTCTAAAAGTGCAGTGTTATTACACCATGAGGAAGGTGAAGACACCCTTCTCCAAACATGCAAGATATTAACGGACCCGTGAGAAAGGAAAAGCAACACAGTAATAGAAAAATCAAGCCTCTAACTGTGGTTCAACATCAGAGCCAAAGCAAAAATAGTATTTCAGTTTCTGAAAATAACTTTAGTTCTGTCTAGGTCGTGGTTGTCATGGCACTACACATGTATCAAATCGTGCCAGTGACAACAAAGCCTGGCAAAAGTCCCGCTCGGTAAATACCTCAGTTATGGTTCTCTCAAATTGTCAGCCACCCTAGACATAGACTGATGGACAAAGAAGACATATTCCAAACAGTCAAAATACCCTTATGATACAGGTGTTTTAATTTTAAATTTAGTGTCTCAGGACCCATTTTTTGTTTCATCATTTTATTCAACATCCTCCTGTTTATGGTTTTTTCCTCAGAGAAATATCATCTCATGAGTATCGATCTTTCAAGTTTTGTAGCTTTTCATCTAATCTCTCTGGCATGGTTAACGCACTGGGGTCTCTTCCCAGCTGGTCCCCCCACCATCATCCGCAGGTGGAGGCTGGGTCCTCACACCACCTCTGTCCCCTCAGAGTGCCCACTCACACACCTGGTCCAGTAGGACCAGGTGCATCGCCCAGCAGAGAATTTTCAACAGTAGCAATAGGAATGTAGCTGTTCTTTAAGAGTTTGTATTAAACTTTATTTAGTACTAATGAAGAATCGATACAAGGAATTTTCTAGTATACTCAACTCTATTGAAATCTATTTACAGTGTATCAGCTATTGAATATTTGAAGATGGAGGTGCTACAGAGACAACAGTCAACAGATTAGGAGTTAAAAGCTGTCAACCTACTAGCTGAATCTAGCTGGAGGCCTTGTTTGGACAGCACAGTGTTTCAAAAGTTTTTGAAACTGAAGGCCTTTTGGGAAGGCATGGTGTGCTAAGCTAATATTACATTTTATTCCAAAAGACTGCAAAGGATTTTTAGCTCAGGGAGTTTGTTTTTCAGCAAGACACTCTGCAGCAGCACAGAGAATGCATCGATGTGATGTAGTCCAGTAGATGTGATGTAGTGCATTAGATGTGATGTAGTCCAGTAGAAATATAATGTAAGCCACATATGTCATTTAAAATTTTCTAGTAGCCATATTTAAAAAAAAACAACAAAAATAGAACAGGTGAGGAAATTTTAAGAATGTTTCATTTAATCTAATACATCAAAATACTGTCATTTCAGTGTGTAATCAATATAAGAATACTAATGAAGTGTATTTTTTGACACTTATATCTCAATTTAAACTGGCCACATTTCAAGTGCTCAATAGCCCTATGCGGCTAGTGGCTACTGACCGTGTTGGACAGAAGAAGTCTAGAAGTAGAAAGATCAATAAGATATGTCTTGCGGGGTTGGGGGGTGGTTAAATAGGTGAAAGGGATTAACAAACCTCCAGTTGTAAAATAAAATAAATTAGCTTCGGGGGTACAGCATAAGGAATATGGTGAATAATATTGTAATGACTTTGCATGGGGACAGAGGACTTATCATGATCACTTCATCATGTGTGCAAATGTCAAATCACTATTGTAGTACACCTGAAACTAACATAATACTGTACATCAAATATATTTCAATGGAAAAAATTTTTGACAAAATTTATAAAATTAAAAAAAAATTTATCTAGGAATCCTGTTTAGAGGCCTGCCTGAACTATGGTACAAATGAAAACGGGGAGAGGTGAGCTGCAGGGTGGATTTAGAGGCAGAATCAGTTTATAGATTTTGGAGGTAGGGACTGGCTGTAGAGGAGGAGAGAAGTACCTACAGGATAACTTCTGGCCGGGGTGACAGGGTAGATGGCGAGTGCCACTGACTGGGAAAGGGAGGGCAAAGAAACAGCTCACAGGGAAAGAGGAACAGAATGGCTTCAGTGCTGGACATGCTGATTTTTAAAAAATGAAATACAGTTGACGTACAATATCATGTTAGTTGCAGGTGTGTTCCATAGTGATTTGACATTTGCATACATTACAAATTCATCACCAGGGAAGTCTAGTAATCCTCTGACATGTTGTTGTTTTTTTTAGAGAGGTTCCTGGGACACTGAAGTAGACATATCCGGAGATCATTAGGTATGCAAGTCATTCTGCAATAGGACCAGCCCGGTGGAGAGCCAGCTGTGGGAGTCCGTGGTGTGTAGGGTACAGATGAGACCATCCACGGAGAACGTGCAGAGAGGAAAGAGAATAGGGGGAAAACTTGAGAAATCCCAACTGACAGCCTTCCCGGTGCCAAGCTGGTGTCCTTGAGTGCTGCTTTGGAGGAGCTGGCAACACTCAAACCTCCTCAGGCGAGGAAATGACATACGTGCAGGTTGCGTCCACCTCCTCCCAACCGGAAGCTGGTCTCCTCTTGGCCAGCTCTCTTCCTTAGCCCCAGCCCCATCACGACTGTTAATTCTAATTCATGGCTGCTACTTGCTTCTCTCTTCCTTTCCTTCTTTTTCTGCCTATATTCTTAGTCCCCTCTTGCTTCTGTACTTTTTGGCTTTTTATAAACATTTCCAGGCAACCAGAACTCTGGACTTAAGAGCCGCTTGGCTGCTTCTGCTGTGGGCTGCAGAGCAAGGCACTTCTCCACATGGCTCTGCCGTTTCCCGGTGGTGAGCTTACCATGCCAATTAGAGTGCTTGGTCAGGACCACATGGCCCCCTCTCCATCTCTCATGATGGCTAAGCCCAAAGAGGTGTTCAGCAAAAATTCTGTAAGTTAGTTTAGGAGACAGTAGGGGCTTGAATTTCTACTATCTATTTATTGATCAAAGGTAAAAGAGAATGAATAATGGCTAAAATTCTATTCTGGTACTTCCCAAACTATGTCCCGCAACCAGATATATATGGGGAGAGCTGGCTTAAAACAAAATTAAATAGATTTCTCTACTGAGGGCCTCTTCTGGGTCTTAAATATGGCAATATACACTGAAAACAACAAAAGGGTAAGGAGGTAAAGAATGTAGCAGTTTTGAAAATTCTGTGGTCAGGGAACTCAGGAATACTAGTGGACTGAATTACATAGAATGCAGATTTGGAATACTGCTCTTTTAAAATCACCCTTCAATTTTTATTTCTTTTCCTAAATGAGTCTATAAAGTCTATTTTGTTTCTAACAATGGAATTACTTTCCTAGGAAATTTTGCATTACATTTAAAAAAAGTTTTTACTATTCACAATAGCCAAGACATGGAAACAACCTAAGTATCCATCAATGGATGAATGGATAAAGAAAATGTGGTGTGTGTATTATTCAGCCATGAGAAAGAAAGAAATCCTGCTGCTTGCAAAAACAAGGATGAAACTTGTGAGCATTATGCTAAATGAAATAAGCCAGACAGAGAAAGACAAATACCTCATGGTATCACTTATAACTGGAATCTATTTTTAAAAAAGTCAAGCTCATAGAAACAAAGAGTAGAAAATTGGTTGCCAGGGGCTGGAGGAAATAGGGAGAGGTTAGTCAAAGGATACAAACTTTCAGCTATAAGATAGGTCTGAGGATCTAATGTAACACATGGTGACTATAGTTGATAACACTGCATTGCATAATTAAAATTAGCTAAGAGAACAGAACTTAAATATTCTACCCCCGGCTCCCACAAATATGTCAGATGAAAAAGAAAGGTTTTAAAAGTAATTCCTCCTTTGTGTCTTTTTTTTAGATTCCACATATAAGTGATATCATATGGCATTTTTCTTTCTCTTTCTGGCTTACTTCACTTAGAATGACAATCTCCAGGTCCATGCAAAAGTGGGATTTTAGGGTTTGCAGATACTAACTACTATACATAAAATAGATAAACAACAAGCCCTACTGTATAGCACAGAGAACTATATTCAACACTTTGTAATAGCCTATAATGAAAAGGAATATATATATATATATATATAAATAACTGAATCACTATGCTGTACACAAGAAAGTAACACAACATTGTAAACTGACTATACTTCAATTAAAAAAAAGTAATTCCTCCAATAGAGGTTAGGTAGACTATTTTACTTCCCTCCTCCTCTTCAGGACGTTCAATAATATAGCTTAAAAACGGGGGGGTTAGGTGTCTTTTGTTGTTGAAAGCTGAAAAACAACAAATTGGTTGGTCAAAGCCAACAAAAAGAAATTTACACATCTCTGAACAAATCCTAAACTGTGAGTAACATCAGATCAAAACAAACAAGTCTCTACCATCGTAAACAAAATAGAAGGCAACTTCCACAGCCAAGTTCTCAAAGCCCAGGACAGTTCCCATAAAGTCTAGGACAGCTGTTTGCCCCTGCACACAGTGCAACCACGTTAGGAACAACGGGGGCTGCTCAGTGCCGGTCGTACTTCTGAGTCACTGACAGGGTAATGCCTTTTCATGTCATTAAAACCACAGTCGGGCAAATGGTGGTATCTGATTGTGCTCTTCTTGAGGGCAGAAAGTGGGTCCTAACCACACTCTAGATCTCTGGGGGGATTGCCCCACAGTGCCTGTCACACAGGAAGGCAGTAAACAAATTTAGTAAAACTCATTGATAGACAACATGGATGGACCTAGAGATGATCATGCTGAGTGAAGTAAGTCAGACAGAGAAAGACAAATACCATATGATATCATTTATATGGGGAATCTAAAATAGGACATAAATGAACTTATTTACAGAACAGAAACAGACTCACAGACAGAGAAAACAAACTTATGTTTACCAAAGGGGAATGGGCAGGGATGGCTAAATTAGGAGTTTGGGATTAGCAGATACAAACTACTATATACAAAACAGATAAACAACTAAACTAACGTACTGTATAGCACAGGGGCTATACTTAATATCTTGTAATAACCTATAATGAAAAATAATATGAAAAAGAATATATATACACCCAGCTGAATCACTATGCTGTACACCAGAAACCAACATAACATTGTAGATCAACTGTACTTCAAAAAAAAAAACCTCATTGACAGAAAAAAAGAAAAAAAGAATTCATAATGTTCTTGCTCTCATGAAACTGAAAAAGTCCTTTTATAGCCTTTTTTGGGGGCTAAGGCTCAAGTAACTAAGTGAGCAAGTGCAGTTAGCTGAGCTAGTAATAGTCTCATCGCCTTCGCCGGGGCCAGCCTGCCCTCTTAAGAAGAATAGCTCATTTAACCCCTGTGAGACAGGGGCGCAGTTCTGGCACTTTTTCGAGTTGAGGATGACAGCTATTTCATGATTTACTGTGGTCTACTGACCAATGAAGAATAAGACAATATCACCGAATGTGGCAGGCTGAACTTCGTACAGATTTGACTTTTGATGCTCACCATGTTTACTACTCATACAAATCAGGCTGAGGAACACCTACCATAAATCAGATACCTAACACTAACAAATTATGAGCCCATTACAGATGACCTTTGGAGTTGCTCAAGGTACAGTCACAATCACGCATTAAAAAAAGCCGCCTTTCACTGTAATGTGTGAATGTATGAAATTAAATGAGGCTTGCAATGTAATCAGTGTGGTTGGCTGCTTTAATATATTCCATTTCAATTTCAAATCACCACAAGCCAAGAGTGACGAATCTAATTTGATCAGTTGTTCACAAAAACACAGAAAAGCAAATGTGGATCTAGCCATAAGGTTGTTTTTTTTTAAAGGAATAAATATTTTCTACTATCACCAGAAGTCCTTAATGTATCTTTTTGAAAACAGTAATTAAAACAATTCCACACAAAATTCTTTCCTCACTGAAAATTTCAACCCTCACATTCAAAAGATACAACATTTAAGTAAAAGGTATATTTAATTTTTAGAGTCAATGATATACTTCAAATGTATCAAAACAAAACAAAAATCAAAAGGTCTTACTTCTGACACTGAGAAACAGCAGAGCACTTAGAATCCATACAGAAAGTTCTCCAGCACTGATTATTACTCTCTAGCAAGAATCTGTATGTGAACACAACTCTTGATCTTCATCCCTATTGTAAGTGGGGGTCAACACAACTTACCAGTTTAGTCACTGTGATAATCTAGGCCTTGAGGTCCCTAGCAGCTGCCTCGCAGAGTCTGCAACAAACACCATGTGCAGCCAGGAATCAGGGTGCTGAGCCCCGTCACCTTTTCGAGTTGACATGCGCTTTAGACTCTCTTAACTAATACACAATTTTCAAGGCTTTAGTATTTTCCTGCAGGCCTGCATGCATCATTTTTAGAGAGAAAACATGGGATGTTTCCAGGAACTGGACACTTGGTAGAGGAGGGCCTTCCTAAAGGCTCCTACAAGGGAAATACACACAGTCTAACGTCACACACCAAACAGTAGCCAGCTTACTAGTCATAAATCAGATCATGCCACTCCCCATTTAAAGCCTTGATGAGCTTCTGTGTTGAGGATAACAGTCACACCCTGATCCAGGATCTAGCCCCCTCCTATCTCTCCAGCTTCATCTCCTATTACTGCTCCCTCTCTGGCTGTCCTCCGGTCACACCTGCCCCCTTGCGGCTGCAAGATTTTTCAGCCCCAGGCTCCTTTCCCCTTGCCCTTGGCCTAGAATATCCTGTCTGCAGACTTCCCTACAGCTAGTTTCTTCTTGCTGTTCAGGCCTCAGCTCAAACGCCACCTCCTTACAAAGAACTTCTTATCCGCTTCCATCACACCCCTGCTCCCCTCATTTTACTGTTCCAAGAGTGGCTGTTATTGTCTGAGATTACCGTGTTTGTCTCTTGTAGAATGTGCAATGAGAACAGACACCTTGGCTACGCCTGGTACACGGTAGGCCATCAGCCAGTATTTATTAAGTTAAGAATGAACCTATAAAAGAATACAGGACATAATACATGCTGAGAGGTACCGTAGAGGTATAGATGTTCAAGGATTTATTTTTAAATAGCTAGGAATGATGCTGTAGAGCAAGACTGGACTGGAGGTGGGATTGAAGTCTACGGAGTCTGCTGGCCCCTGCTGCAATTATAGGTCTGTCCTAGATTTAGATTATGGTCTTAGAAAATAAGCTGACCTCAGTTTCATATCTGTAAAATGGAGAAAATAACTTCTATTTAGCAGATTATTTCAAAGAGTAACATTACCACATGTAAAGAGTCAAACTATTCAGTAATAAGGGACTGAAATAATTTATTTTTTATTTGCTTGATACTACCAATTACTACTGAGAGATCCTCTTAAATACAGATGAGTATGAATATATGGAGAGCCATTATATATATCCCTGGAGATTAGAAAACTGCAAATACAAATGGACAGAGACAGAAGTAGTACCATTTCTAGAGTTTCAAACCAGTGATGGTTGATGTCTCTATCACTTCCAATAAAATGTAATACACATTCCATTTCTTGAGACAAAGACCCAAAGGTAATAAACTATTTACAAACTACAGGATTTATTAATTTACATTCAGTTGAATAATAGATGACTATAACAAAGGCTACTTACTAATTTTATTCTCCAGAGATGCTTTAGCCAAATCATGTCATAACAAAGACATGCCACAGCATGGCCTCTATCAGCACTGAACAAAGTAGCATTTTCCCTTCTGCTTTTTTCATTTGATAAGGAAGGAACTATGGTGGCTTATTGGGCAGTAAATGTATTCAATGACAGTAACCTTTTAGGATAATGAAAATCTCAAAACGGGTCAAACACTTGAAGCAGTAAGTACTGATTGCATCACGGAGGTACTATGCAACCAGCCCTCTTTGTGATACTAATTCTGAGGCTAGGTTTGGAGAATCCGTTGGGAAGGGAAGAGCACTAGGAAAAAACGCTATTAACTGAGAAGTACAAAAGGGAAGTAGCAAGGAGAGGTGGTTGGATTAAAAGTCCTAACTGAGAAAAATAAAAAGGGAAAACAGCAAATGTAGAGAAAGCAGTTTATATAAACTGGTCTGGTCAGAACCTATAAGAGTAGAATGGATCGTGTGAAGTTGTTTTTTTGGTAGGTCAAAAATGGTCAAATGTCAGCAGTTTTATATGATTCAAACTATACATTTACCAAAGCACTTAGGATTCCTTGTTAGTACATAATGAATGATATTCACTAACTCATGTGTGAATTTTGTACAAGTTTAAACTCTGAATGGCTTGTATTTGGGAACTTTACAGAGCAGTGTCTGAAACGGTAACCGTTGTCAGACACCTTTGTAGGCAAAAAACGCTTATATTTTTGTAGATTCAAACTCCCAAATTTCTTTTAAGAGCTGTTAAGGTTTCAGAAGGCATGCTCAGTTTCTAGAGGAAGACTGGTACAGAAATTTTAAGGCAGGAATTTAGAAGTGTTGAAATATTTCAAAATCTGAATAAAGGCAAAATTCAAGAGAGCACCATGAAATATGAGTAACACAAACCTACTCCATAATAACTAGTATTTTTTAGGATGTTCAAGAACACTGTTATGGAGACATAGGAATATATTTTAAAAATAATAAAGTGAGGATATTACAGCACATAAATAAACCTGTCATTGCAGTGACAATAAATCGGTGAAGTGGGGTGGGAAGATGAAAGGGGGAAAATTTCAGGTAAACACTCTAGTATTTAAAAACAAATGGTGCGTTTGGATAGCTAATGTGATAATTTGAATTACAGCATGTGGTATTCTAAAAAGGAGTGCTGCAGAGTTGCCCATGTGCTAGAAGGTGATTGGTTAAGCTTGTTCAGGTACTATTTATAATAAAATATCTTCATCTGCATTTATGGAGGCGGGGGAGGAGGGTCTTTAAAGAAAGTGAATATAGTGATCAAATTGTTATGGAGGAAGAGCTTAAAACCACTCAACCGCCAGAAAGTCTTTCTGTTAATTAGTCATGACAAACATAAGGTAGTGTGGGAGGGGAGAGCCCAAGTGAAGGGTTTAATCCCAGGGCTAAGGAGATGACATCTGCACCTCAATGCTGCCTCTGGCTACAGGCTGACCAAATGGAGATGAAGCCCATTGACAAACTATATTTCACCAATTCTAAGATGAATCCCTCCCTCATGTTTTAACACCTCCAAAATCAGGATGTCTTAAACCAATGCCATTTTAGATTTAATGATATGTGTTAATTAACAGAGAGGTTAGGAAACGACCATCTTTTTAAAAGTCACTCTGATCTAATTCAAACTAGCTATTGTGTCTTGTTAGGTTTCTTTCATGATCCTGTAACAGTCACTAGTATCCTAGATCATAAAAAGACTAGATCATTAAAAGGAGACTGTCCTGGTCATCTATTCATTTTTGATGTCTAAACACACCTCAAACTGTTCATTATCTGTACTAGGAGTCTTGGGATATTCTGTACATAAGAACCTTACCACTGGGACCTCCAACTTTGTTACAAAGAATGCTACAGTGTGTGATGAAGCCTCTATGGAGGGCAATCTATGCCGATACAGAAAACATTCAACTTATCCGCAACTCCCGGTGGAACGGATACTTGTCACCGGTAAGTAACAAGAGAAAACTTTATAGAAACCTCTTGATGAATTTCATTAAACAGAGTAAGACTGTTCAATATAGAGACCGTGTGATGAAGAAAAAAAGAGCTCTAGACTCTGGCAGTCACTAATCACATGTGGCTATTTTAATTTAAATTAATCCAAAAATCCAGTTCTTCAGTCACACAAGTCACATTTGAATTTTCAACAGCCACGTGTGGCTAGATGCTACCACACTGGACAGACAGCATAGACATAGAACATTTCCATCTATAAATATGCAAAAAAAGTCTACTGGATGGTGCTTCTCTCCACTACCATCTGAAGCTAGGTTATACCCCAGCTGCTCCACTTAGCACCCAGGAATGTTGACAAAGTAATGAGCCTCACTAATACTCAGGTTTTGCCTTAGTGAATCAAGTACATAATTTTTATCCTAACTCCCTGGGATGCTACAAGAATCAGAGCACCAGAAAAAGGTTAGCTACTAAGTAAGTTGCATGTTTTTATGCGATTTGTATTTTAGGAAGGTGACTTTCATCTTTTTGCATTTTTAATATTTTACTGTTTAAATCACAAGTTTTATGACCCCTTCCCATTTTTTAGCCAGAGAGAGAGGGAGAGGGGGAGAGAGAGAGAGAGAGAGGAGAGAGAGAGAGAGAGAGAGAGAGAGAGAGAGAAGAAAGCATGCCTCTAGATATTTTTAGCAAATAAATGCCTACAGTAGCCACATGAGTAAGAGAAATGAGTGAAGTGGGCTGCGGTGGGGTGGTGGCAAACTGGAGAACTCGAGTTCTGCCTAAACCACTTTAGCTGCTACTCAGCTCTGGCCAACAGTTGCCATTCAGGAATGTTGACATAGTGTAGCCAGACACTGATTTTTGAAAGAAAGCCAGAAATATGGCTTTCTATATGAAACCTCCAGTTTAAAAAATATTAGCAACTAATTAAAAATGTCAAATTTCTTCAGGCAAATTTGAATATGCTAAGAGGTCATATGTGGCCCACGGATGCTGCCATGTGAGCTCTGGCAGCTATATTCCTTCTCCATCCACGGTCCCATGCCTTCGGACACTTACAAATAAATGCACCCAATTTACTCACCCTGTACCCCAGGGTGAAACAGAAAGGAACTCACTGTTTTATTTATCTTACATAATTACCACTCCCCAGTATTAAAGTTATTTTGAGGTTACTAAAATATAATACTTAAAAATCACACATGGACTTTAAATGTTTTAAGATAATAAATGAGCTAAATTTAAAAAATAAAGCATTTACATCCTCTTGAACCATATGCCCAGAAAAGAAAAGGATACAGAAAATCACACATTTTACTGTAATTAATTTCATTGCTACTCCATTGGAAAATTACTGGAAATCTGGGGAAGAACTACAATGCTTTATATAAAAGCCAAAGGTCTCTACTGATGAATGAGTTGAGATATTAAAAAAAAATTCCTAATTTGGAAAGCTTACTGCCAGAAAGCAAAGCAAATCTTTTAATTCTCCCAGTAATTTAAATACCATATACTCAAAAGCCCATTAAATTTAAAAGGTTTCTGTACTATATATGGAAGCATACAGAATTTTTTATTCCAAGTGTACTTAACTGTATTTTATTTTTATCATATACCCACCCCAAGGAACCCGCAGTTGCAGCCCTTTCATTCAGTTGATAATTCAAATATTGTTTCTAATACAAATATATGGTTTATCACACTTATTTATCACTAACTTGGTACACTTCATAATCGCATTACAACCCCACTGCGTATTGAATACCATTTACAGTTCAAACTACTCAAGATAAGCAAGCACTGTTACTTTCAAGAGAAGATTGGCAGTAATTAAAGGTCTTACTTAGTAGTTGTTGGTAACCACATTTTTAAGGAGGTAAAAAAAAAACAGAAAGTAGTATGGATATATTTAATTTGGTAGTTGTATTTTATTAATGAGCTCTATTTTGGACATAAACTTTGGGGTTAAAACAAAGACGTGCTAAATTGTTATCAGTGCCACGAAACAGAATGACATGGAAGTGTTTTGTAATTCATCAATGAGAAGCACTGAAACACCTGTGAACTACATGGCCTAAAACTAAATCATACCAGAACACTAATAATAATAATAAAAAGAACAACAGTACTTTGCACTTACAGACCTCCTTCCCGAGGAATTTTGGAGTGCTTTTTAAACACATGTTATTTTTCCTTTTTTGAACAAATAAGACAACTAAATCAAAGAGTAATAATGGTTTGCCCATGCCACAAAGTGAGCCAGCGGCAAACCAGGAATAGATTGTTCAGTCTCCTACAATTATATTGTGCAATGATTACTCTGTTAGAGTATGTCTCGCAGGTTACACCCAAGACATAGGTTATCTCCACATTTCATGTAGGCTTAATACCCACCCCAACTCTAACCTATTAATACTGGGAAGTGTTTACAAATCCACACTGGCAGCAAGATGTGTGCCTGCCTGCTGCTCCGCGAGGGTCCCGCGGGGAGACAAGAACAAAGCAGACTACCAGCCTCTCAGCCACTCCCACCCTCCCCCCTGCAGACAGCCTTCCGGAGACAGCCTCCAGGCTGTCCAGGCATTTTGAGAGAGCAGAAAGACGGGTAAAACCAAACAATGAATTTTGAGTGCTGGGAAAAATTCAAAGATGGCAAGGTCAAGAAAGAGTTGTGAATCAAACCCACAAGCAAACTGGCCAGCTGCTGTGATCCGTATAGCGGCTCTGGAGGGCAGGGCCTGGGCCTGGACAGAGGCAGTCCTCATGTGAAGTCAATGTTTAGACTTTTTCATTCATTCCACTAGTAGAGTAGGGCATCTATTTGATTTATATAATGTAAGGGTTTGAATCAAGAAATTTCTAGTCTAGAATTTACGCCGCCATCTCCTGGAGGTGCATGGAATCACAACCCACCTCTATTAGGAGTTATCAGAAAGTAGGTAAGTTATGGGGGGAGGGTATAGCTCAGTGGAAGAGCGTGTGCTTAGCATGCACAAGGTCCTGGGTTCACTTTCCAGCACCTCCATTAAAAAAAAAGTAGGCAAGTGAGGGTGGGAAATTAAGTCCCTGTGGAGTGAAGAGAGGGCATAAGCCAAATGACTGATGAATGTATGAATATATACAGATGGGGAAAGTTCTATCATACAGTTGGAGGGTATGATGGCAAATAAACAGCAAAGAAGATGGAGTCAGAAAAGTATTCTGTAAACATTAACATAGTCTACAAAATACAAAGTATTTTGCTTCCACCCTAGGGTAGTCTCGGAAACAATTTCACATACTACTTCTTAGGCTCCTACCATGTGCAAGTTGTCACCACACACACAACGCATCAAGCATGGTCCCCATCCTCCAAGAGTTATAATGCAGGAGGGGCAGTGCTTAGGAGCCGCAGGCATGTGGAGGACAAAGAGCTGACTTCTAGCTGGGAGGCCTCAAAGGATGGACAGAATACCAGCAGGGAGAGACTGGACTGAGGTGGGCAATGCAGGCAGGGAAATCCATTAGCCAGGGGATGGATTGTGGGGTCTCTGGGGGACTGGTGAGGGGTCTTAAACTGCAGGGGCCACGGAGGTGCTGTCTCAATCCTTTTAGGCAAAACAAGGGAGATCTGAAACCCAACAGCCTGAAATAAGGCTGATGAGAGACTCTTCTAGCTCCAAGACCCCAGTGTTGGGAAGTGGGGCCAGCCAAGCTCTTTCCCCTTCCCAGAGAGCAAGGTAAGCCCAACTATGACGGTGGTGTCAAGACATATCTTTCCAAGGCCCCCAGTACACCACCTTGTCCCAGACCCTTCACGTAAATGGCAACAAAATGAAACTGTAAGAGGCTGATCCATCAGGACCCAGCCAGTGGGGCCCAGCATTCCCCACTGTGGAGGTGCCTAAAGCCAGGGCTGGGTTAGCTCCGCCCTCAGTACTCTTCAGTCACCCATCCCGTCTCTTGGAGGATTTCCCCCACCCTCCATAGGGCCCTTTCCTACTTTCAAGATGTAAGCTACTGTTGAAAACAACATGTGCTTTTATCACCAATTCTGTGGAAATGCATTTATTTCATCTTCTCTTTGCTTGTTACCAAAACCAGTTTCTCCTGGCTTCCTTTTCCCAAGCCCATTTCCCCCTTAACTTTATTCTCTGATGCTATATTAGTTCATATAGCACTATAAGTGATTCCTTTATCTAGGAAATAATTCTTGTGTTTGCCTTCATTTTCCTTTCTACTATCTATTAAAACTGTTATCTAGATGCCACCCAATCTCCCTTTTTATATCAAAGTCAAACTTAATGCATATTTGACAAGAAGCAATATTAAAGTTTCAAGAGTTTCGCTAACTCTGAGATTCTCAACACGGTAGGTGTGCATTGGAGTCACTGCAGAGCTTTTAAAAATACACAGCCGCTGGGGCCCCACTTAGACCTACTGAATCAGATCCCTGGCGGTGGCATCTGGGCACTCGTCATTTTAAAAAGTGCAAAGGATACACCCTGGCTGTTAAGAAGTAATTTGCTAAAAGGTACATCGTTAGGGAACTTGGTTTGGCCAACTTTCTGCACACAACTATTTTTTACCCTCCCTAGAAAAGACGCAAAGGTTATCACTGATTGCTTAATATTAATGAAACATATGCCAAAGGGACATAGGTAAACAGAATGGAAATGGTTTGTGGATTATTTGTTTCAGCCCCTTCCATGAGTACTGACAGAATTAAATTCGTTTTTTCCTATATACTTCTGACATGAATGCTCATGCCTGTTTCATAAGGCAACCATTCAACAATTAAGAATGCATCATTTAGGGGGGGAAGGTACAGTTCAGTGGTACAGCGCACACTTAGCATGCATGAGGTCCTGGGTTCAATCCCCAGTACCTCCATTAAAAAATAATTAATAAATAAATAAACCTAATTACCGACTCCCGCCCCCAAAAGAATGCATCATTTAAAACAGGTCTGCTATTGTGCTAGATGCTGGGATACAAATATAAACAAAACACAGTCAATGAGAGGCTGCAGAAACCAGTTCGGATAGAGTAACAGTAATGCTAGGAACTACCACAGCAGTTTAATAAGGTGCTATTCTCAGAAGTAATAAAACCAACTGACGTTTACTGCATGTGTACTATGTACCTGGCGCTATTCTAGGCATTTCACTTATCACTCTGTTTTCGTATTAACCTGCTTAATTTAGAACCCTACAGGGCAGGCGCTGTTCTCATCCCAGCTGCACGGCTGAGGTGGCATGGGGTAAGCCACATACCCCAGTTACTTACCTAGCAAGAGCTGGAAAGCCAAAACCTGAACTGGCCATTCTGGTTCCAGTGAGCAGGCTTTAAATCATGAACCTGTACTGCCTTTCAGGAGCACAGGTCAGCACCCTTGGTGCTGAAAAAATGCTAGCGGAAGCAAGCAAGCAAGCAGGGAAGGAAGAAACACACATAGTTAGAGAGTGCTCACACAGTGCGCCTGGAACCCTTCTTCCCAAGACTCCAGAACACTACAGGCCACACCCTATGCCTGCTGTATGATTCTTTAAAAGCTTAGGCGAAACACAAATATCTTTCCCTCCACTTCAGTAATGGGATCAGAAGTTAGGTTTCCATAGCTAACCCTTAAACTGATGCCTCCACTTCTCTGTTCCTCTAGTTTCAATGAGCTTATGTCTTTTGGGAGCCAAGCAAAAAATGGTATTTTTCAGGACACTGCTTCCAAGAATTTCCCACATGCCCTAGCAAGTTCCAGTGACACTCTGTAGTAGTGAGGAAGATATTTTCTTCGACTTAGGTGAGAAAGAGAGGCAAATCTAAAGGCATTTCAGGTTGAAAGAAGGAAAACAGTTTCCTGGTTCAGGGCTAAAGGCTGCTGCCAACAGCTTGTTTTGTTCCCAAAGATCAGTACACAAAAGTTTCACAGAGCTGGAAGGAAAAGATTTGGATGCTAAGTTAGATGAGGGGTTGGAGGAGGGGGGCACGATTCCCATCATTCCTTTGGGAGCAGTAGAAAAATAACAAAACCTCTATAATAAAGAGATGAGCAAGTCTGCTGTGAAAGGAATGACCCCTCACATATAGGGAAAGCAATTTGCATCTACAGATCTCATTGGTATAAATGACCTCCTTCAAAGAGTGAAAACCTCAATGGAAAGCCACTATATACCCATGAAAGGCTTCGCCGGCTATTTGTTGAGCTGTATACAGACTAACAAACAGGAGTGGTTAACCTGGCGCACCATGTACTAAAGAGATATTTTTTTTTAAGTAGGCTTAGTCAGCTAATCTTGTTGAGATTTCTCTCATACTACTGATTTCTTATTCTCAAAATAAATTAAGAGGCTTCATTCAAAATTCCCTGTGGTCTACCAGCTTGAGTTTGTTGGGTGTCTTTGATTGTCTCTTGTCTTTAGATTCCCTGCCTTGTCTCTTTAGATTTTGTTGTGCCCTTTGGTATTTCCCGTTAGTCCATGTCTGGAATAGCTAATTACACGGTAGCATAATTCCCGCCCTTACAACAAGAAATAGCAGAACCTTGCTAATTCACACCAATAACTGAAAGACTCCTGTGTAAGTTACTGAATTATGCAAATGAGCAATAAGTGAAGAAAGATGATTCAAAATTGTATTTCATTCATTTATTTTGACAAGTGCAGTTTAGTCTTAATTATTTTGAAAATTTCTTTGTAGCATACTAATAAATTTACTGTGGCACATTTGTTAAAAGTGATAAAGCCTTTACTAAGAGAGACCAATGTATGCTCTGCTGGATAATTTCCTGAAGACAGGCTTGGTTTAGATCCTCTCTTTTATCTGGGATTTCAATGAATTTTCAGCATCTACTTTTTTGGGGGGTTTGGGACAATATATAATATACCAACGAAGAATAGGAATTACTTTAGCAGCAAATATTTACTTCCTAAATAGGTCCTACGTGTGTGTAAACTTTCATCATGATTGTAAAAAAAAAATCATGCTTCCAGTAAAACATTTTTACATTCTCTGGTCATAATGCTAATAGGACTTCATTTTTATCTTCTAAATAAAACTAATTCAGTCTGTCATTCATCTCTTTAGTTCCTATTTCTGTTTTGTTTTGTCTTACCATACTTCTTTCTTTTGAGTTAAAGATGTCTTGTTAAGATAAGTGGATATATCACAGTATGTAACGTTTTCATGTCAAAATACTTACATTATTATATGAGTTAAATTATTTAAGATAGGAAAACACTGTGATACACTACTGACAGATGTAACTTGCAGGATGGAGTTAACTTCTTTCAAAGCAGCACTACTGGTTCCAGTGGGGAGTGACGAGCAAACAGCCTTCCAGCTTCCAGTCTGGGGTTTAAAACTTTGCACAGACTCGCCTCTAAATAAAGTGCTTTTTGACTAAACTTCCAATACAGCCAGATAGGTTTTAAAGATCATCATGCATTTGCCAAATGATGTTCTAAAAGCTAGATAAGCGACAGCACTGAAAGAATAGTGGGAAAGACAAAACTTCATCTCCAACTACACGGCAACATCGGTGTCTATTAGTCTAATCACTTTTCAAGGCCCAGTTCAGGTTCCACCTCCGCGAGCAGTCAACCCTTCCTGGAGATAAGCGCAGAGGTCCCGCAGCACTTCAGGCTGTCGTCCTGTGTTAAGAGTTATTTGCCTGCAGGTAGAACTTCCCCTACTAGATTAAGAGCAGGGTGGCCATGTCCCCGTGGAAAGAAGGCCGGGCTCTCACACTCCCAGCTTTGCTACCTTGGGAAGGTCATTTCATCTCTTTCGGGTTGTTTTTTCATCTGAAAAATGTCAACTCTTATCTAATGGGAAACGTAAAAAATAAAGGATGTGAATGTTCTCCATGACATCCTATAAAAAGTAGGTGCTTAAAGAGGGCGAACCCATGAATAAGAAAATGGTCAGAAGTAGTACTGCCTTGACAGCAGGCCCCAGGTCTTGCTAACACTCTGCCCTTCGCACATCACACAAGGCAGAGACTTGACAGACACACGCTGAATGGACTGGCGGGGGTGGGGAAACAGAGCAAACCAGACTTACACATAGACCTGGTCTGGTGATATTATTCGTGAGTTGAGTTCTATAATAATTTCTTAAAACAAGAAAAGTACATCAGTGTCTAAAATGAGCCTGCAAACCTATCTTTTTGTGAGCACAGCTGATTTAAGCCTTAAGCTCTAAGGGACAATGCTAAAGCTAGCAGGTTTCCCAGGGCCCTTCCATGGGGAGAATGCAATCAACGTTCATTCACTTGAACTCAATGACAGACCGCTAATTCCGTCTGGTTACTGTCCCGTTGGCCACAAGGTAAGAGAATGCTGATGTGTCTGAATAAATTCATGACAATTATAAAAAGAACCACTCTGAGAATGAGTCAAATTGATGATGGGTTTTTTTTTTTTGTCTATGACGGGTAGTATCAATTATATGGACGTGATACTACAGCATAAAATAATAAATGAGCAATGACTAATCATGTGCAAATCAACACTAGATCTGGGCCCGGTGCTATGGAATAACTGGAGAGATCACAAAAGCATACTGAATTTTGAGAGTTATGGTTGATTGATGTTCTTAGATATAATTATGAAGATTTTAAAGAATTATGGAGTATAATGAAAACATATGCCGATGTGTAAGAAAAGCAAGAAAGCAAAGCAAAAAAGCAAAGCAAAGCAAAGTAAAGCAAAATCAAACAAATGAAGAAAAAAAAAAACCCAGTCAGTTTAAACATTAAGTCAGGTTAAAAATTAAATCTGCACCCTAATTGGAAAGGCGAGGACGAAGCAAAAATACTTAACTTTTAACCATTAAAGGCTATCCTGATATGGCACGTGCAACTGGTGAAACAACAAAACAAAAACGAAAGATTAAGAGGATGAATCGGAGGCAAGTGCTGTCTCCCAGAAGGAGTATAAGCACTTCTGAGAAGAAATGATATCACAACAGAGTTGAAGCAAATAAGAAATGATGAAGACATTAAACTGTGGGCTAAGTAAATGAGCAAAGATTCCCAAGAGGAAAAGAACATCCAATTCAAAAATAATCCCAAACTACTGGAGAAAAATACCAAAGTCAAACTAAACCTGTCCCAATCCCAAATATCTCTGTGAGCATGAAACAATTCCAGATAACTATAAATCCTTTAATTTGCCTGAATCAAGTGGGGCTGGCTGGTGTTCCCCTATCTTTCACTTTTTAAAAAAGTCACATTTATTACAAATTTTAGCTGGTATAAAAAAGTTACAAAGTTAATAATTTATAAAAACACAAAGGGTGCTTCTTTAGAAAGATTTAAGACCAATACAAAAAAAAGAAAGAAAAGAAAAGAAAAAAGGAGTGTCATATGCTTTTAAGACTACAGACTTTTAATGTTTAAGGCTATATTTTTAAAAGAAGTAACTTACACATTTTAAATGGTTGATTCAACATATTTCTAGTGGAAAAGCCCTAATTTTGAGGGGAAGAAAATTTAGTTTAACTGTATCTAATCCCAAGTACCTTATTTAGGTCACGTTATAACAGATTATTAGAGATGTTACACAAATATTGATAATTTAGTATTCCTGAAACTCATAGCACATTCTATCTTGATACTTAAAGGATCTACTCTCTTCTCTGCCTGAGTATTATAAGCCTTTTCCTCCTAATTAATCTGCAATTAATTCAACCAACCTCCAATTAGTCTTCTACAACATTATCCTACTTAGACAATAAAGCAGTCTCTAGACTGGGTTTTAAACCTGGGCTAAAATAGACTCCTACAGACCAAAAATGGTTCCAGGATTTCTCTTTGTAGTGTAATTTAGATGTCATATCTAATTTGCTGTCATGACTATTGTTTCACTGTGCAATTTGTACGTCGTTTTGAATGTTAAAGGCATCATAGCTTTATTGAATTAAACTTTCTGTCTTTATTTAGGGTCTGATGTTACATGTTTGTGTGCATATGTTTATGTCTCAAAAGCTCCTTTTGACATCACGTAACAGTAGAAAAGGATTATGCTCTTTTGATATGTTTGCTCCTATCTTAGTAAATATAAACACAAATTGGGGAGAAAAGCCATCTTCAAACTAAAGACACAATTTTAAATAATAATAACTATTATTACTATTATTTTAAAGACGGAGATAGCTAAATAAGCCATTCACATTATAGAATTATAGAAGGTCTGGATGTTTTGTAACCTAAATGCCTTGACTGTCAATTTTATTAACCAATTCTTTCCTAAAGCTGCCCTTTTCATCGACAGTTTTTGTGTGATGCCACCCCAAATATAAGCTAGAAACACACAGAAATTCAAATGCTGCCTGGCTTTAACTCATAAGGAACAAAGGCCACCTTACCTTTATAATAATACTCAGTTTAGTGTTGATCTGTCTATAATTGCCCTTTTTGTTCTGGCCTTTGGATTCAAGTTCTAAACTAAAGTCAGAACTAAGACTAACCATGCAAAACCTTCCAGTAGACCACCGGAATAGCCTTTTAAGTAATTTTTAGTGCATGAAATTTCATAAAGTTTTTACTAGATAATTACACTTCCTGATTTTGTAATTAGTGGAAGTACATGCAATTACATAATAATTATGATAGTAATTACATAATTAAGATGTATAATTATGTAGTAAAAAACATCATGGAAATAAAACCATCTACTGTGTAAGCACAATACATTTTAAAAGTAAATTCACTAGCTCAACTGTTTAAAAATACTTTTCTCCAAAATAAAGTGATTAGCTCACATTATGGTCTAACTGCTTGAAAACTGTTTAATTTTTTTCCTCATTGGTGATAGAAGTATATTTTTTTAAAATACATGAAAAAAATTTTATCAGGTCTCTCCCACTCTCGACACTCAAAAAAGGATTTACAAAAGGAGACCATCAAGCACAGTAGCTTGTTACTTCAAAAGGGACAAGAAATCTGTCCACTGAAAAGACGTAATAGGAAAGGATTTTATAAAACTTGCAACACATCTGTTATCATAGCACGCTTGTAAGTCCATTCCTATATAAAAGTGCAAAAGCTGAGTGCACATTTACAGAAATGGGCTTAAAGAAAATGCACGTTATTAGAATCTGGAAGTTTGTTGCTCAAACACATGGCAACTTTCACATACAGCTTTCGCTCTTCTAAAAAGGATGACAGAAAATGTACAGAGACAAGACACCTCCACTTATGAGCAAAGCGACTATGATGACAGCTTCCTGGAAAATGTAGCTTCCCTTCTGTCACACTGTAAAGTCATCTTCAGTTACAAAAATAAAACAAAAACCAAACTGGCAGTATTCAGAGAGAAAACCAAAGCAGTGTGAAGGGGTTCCAGGGTGCCAGAGGGAAATATCAACTTTGTCATCTTGTATTGAGCATGAAAACAGAATAGAAAAGTCAGCAACAGCAGGAAAAGTAAATTCCAAAGTAAACTGTAGTAGCAAAATATACGAAATAGACTCTTGTTTTCATTTCATAAAAGTTCTAGTTCAATGCTTTGAAATCTTTACAAACATGCTAAATCCATGTTTCAATGAGACCCAGAATGTGGGGACTGGGTGAGACTTTCCTCTGGGCACATACAGTGGCCCTTCTATGAAGTCTGTAGAGAACTCCACTCCAGTTTCTCTTTTATCAGCCACTCATCTTGAGAAGCTGAAAGCCATTTTGAAAATCCGAATTTACTTCTCCATTGTTCCTTCTGATTAAGAAGAAACAAAGTGGAAGAACTCCCCCCCTCTGGCTCCCAGCTCTTCTCAGGGGACTGCATTTATAAGCTTAATCACAGAATATATTTCCGAAGACTAGGATGTCATACCAATTCTACCTCAAACCCAGGGAGGCCTTCTGTATTCTGCCCATTTGTCATTTTCAAGTTTTGCCAGAAGGATGGCCCTAATCAATGGGTGAAGAGAATGGAAGTTGGCTTCAGTTATTAAGAGGGGAGAGTGTCTTGGATCAGTGCTTCTCAAACTTTACTGTGCCTAGGAATTACCTGGGAATCTCGTTAGAATGCAGAAGCTGATGCAGTAGGTCTGGGGAGGGCCTGATACTTTGCATTTCTAACAAGTTCCCAGGTGACACCTATGCTGCTGGTATACTGATCACACTTACAGAAAACAAGATCTTAGGTTTGACTTGGGAAAGAATGCATGGAGGCAAAAGCTGACCTGGGTTCATCTGTGTGTTATTTTTCTCCCTCAACTGCTAAACTATTGGAATCATTACTTCAGGTTGAATAAAAACATCTCTTTGTAAAATTTGAGCTCTTACAATTTGTTTCTTGTTATAAAAGCAGTACGTGCTCAGATTGTATAAAGGAGAAAATAAAAATTATGTATAATCTACCCACAGATAACAGCTGTAAACAATTCTAGTGTTTCTTACTAATTTTTCCACCTTGCTTATAAACTACAAATTAGAATCATTATGGTTACTTAGTTTGGATTTTCATGTTATATTCTTAATATTTCCTCAAGTCATTAAAGACCAAAACTGTAATATCTGACAATAACCCCCCAAAGGTCAGGATTATATTAGCCACTTTTTCAGTTATCAAAATTCTTTACGTGTATCTACAATCACTTCCTAATCATAAAGTGTTCTGAACTGTCACGTTAGAGTCTCCTATGATAAAAAGTCACATAAGCTAATCAAAGGAGTAGTCAAAAAAGAAACAAAACAAACTTCAGACCATTTTTTTATTTTAAGAAAATGAAACAAAGGAAAATGGAAGTTTAAGCTGCCCATTTCAAAATCTGTTTCTCTAAAGAAAATTGTTTTTCACAATTATAAAAAGTATGATTTTAAGAAGAGTGAACCAGTGTTTGAGTGAATTTCTACTTTTATATGTATTTGGCAGGTATGAATTGTTTTCTGTGCACGCTACCTGTTATTAGCTATTAAAAACAGAGGAAAGGTTCATTTCTAAAATTCAACAATGGTTTTTTTTCAGAATAACTCATGGGCTTAAAAAATGATATAAGAAGTGGACTAGACAGGGTCTCTGACACAGCCTTCTTTTTAATGCCTTGTGAGGATTTAATAAAGTAAATACTAAGAATCCCAAATGGCTTAGAGAGGACTCCAGGGGCTCTTTGCTAATTTTGTTTCAGTACTAGTAGCAACGATACAACTCTCATGCTTTTGCTTTAGCGAGCCAGGAGAGGTAGAAATCCCTAACATTGAAAGAGGACCTGTCAAGACCCTCAGAAATCTCCAAATTCCCATCATGCACTAGAGCATATATAATTTCTTCCATACAACTCTTATTTTCAGGTGCACACACACAAAACCCAAAGCACCTTTTAAAATTCCTTAACTTTTCACTACTAGCTGTTGTCTCTCTTTTGGGTCCCCATTTTCCATGAAGTAATAGAATTACTACTACTTCATGAGTGTTAACTATTTGTCTGATGGTGAGCAGAGAACAGGACCCTGTGGCAGTGTGAGTGAGGGGCAGTCACCTGGGCACCCTCACTAGTTAAGTGACTTGACATTCTTTTGATTCAATTCAAATGTGGCATCAGCAAAGTAAGAGATACAACATCACTTGTCTTTAGTATCACTAGCAGAGTTGAAATGACAGATTTAGTATCAAGGAACTTCAGTGACATGAATTCATGGCACACCTGAGTCACGCAGGCAACACAGGAGGAGGCAGAACTTTACAGCACACTGCCCTCCATTCATGGACAGAAGTGAGTGCTTCCTACAGGTCACAATGCCCTCCATTCATGGACAGAAGTGCTTCCTACAGTTTATCTGTGCTTCTGTGGTCTTATTTTCCACTAAGAAGTCATTCAACAAATATTTAGTGAGCTGGCTCCAATGGGCAAAGCACAGATAAACAAGATACAACTTTTTGCCTCAATGAACTCAGTAGAAGAGAAAGTCAAAACAATTCAGGGAAGTCCTATGAGAAAGGCATACACAGGGGGCTATGGGAACACAAAGGGAAGAAGCTTGTATTACATTCAACTTCTTCAACAATATAATGGGGCACAATCCACTGCTATGTCACAGGGCTGTGGTGAGGACCTGTGTCAGACATCTGAAAGGATGACAGGAACCTATAAAGTACCTTACCTAGGGGAAGCCGGGTTCTGGAGACACTAACAAAAACCACAGATATCTGCAGTTGTTACCATCAGGCATAAGGAAAAGACAGAAGAGTGCTGGTAGGTAACACAAAATGGCTAAGTTTAAGAAAAAAAAAACTGGCCAAGCAAGCAGGTGAGAACAGAGCTGGAGAGGGGAAGTGGCTGGGAGACTCTACGGGGCTGAGAGGAGCGAGGAGCAAAGCCCCCTGACCAGAGCTGCCCAGTAGGCTGTGGCCCTCAGGCCGCCCAGAACCCTTTGCGGGAAACGGGGGTGAGCGGAAGAACAGTCCTTCCAGGTCTAAGGAGACTCCACTGAGAAACTGAGCTTCCCAATAGTGCTTTTCACAAGGCTAAGGTTAAAGCACCATTCTTTGCTAACACTGATGCTGTAGCTCCAATTCCCTTCTTCCACATGGAGTCCTAAACCCTGCTGTTTCCATTCTGGCAGAGACAGGTGCAACATGCTTAAAAGTGTTAACAGGAAAATTCACCCAGGAAACCAGCTGTTATGGGCTGAATTGTGTCTCCCTCAAATTCATACGAAAGAGAGGCTGAAGTCCTAACTAACCCCCCGTACCTCAGAATGTGACTGTGTTCGAAGACAGAACCTTTAAAGGGGTAATTAAGTTAAAAATGGGACACAGACAGGTACAGAGGGAAGCTCATGCGAACGCGGGGACACAATGGCCATCTACAAGCCAAAGAGAGAGGCCCCAGAAGAAACAACCCTTCTGACACCTGTCTCAGACCCCCAGCCTCAGAACTATCAGGAAACACATCTCTGTTGTTTAAGCCCGCCAGCCTGTGCCACTTTGTTACGGCAAGCGTAGCACACTAAGACACTGTCTTACAAGCAGCTGACACAAGTAAGAGGAGATAAGCATCCGGTAAGAGAGAAGAGGAACAGAAAAAAAGTGAAAAGGCAATTAGTGTTCAAAAGAGTGAAAAAAACCCAGGCTACAAACTAGGGGAAAATATCTGCAAAAGACACGTCTGATGAAAGATTATTCTCCAAAATATACAAAGAACGCTTAAAATACAACAATAAGAAAACCACTCGATTAAAAAAAAAAGGTGCCAAAGACACCTTACCAAAGAAGATCTACAAATGGCAAAGAAACATATGAAAAGATGCTCCACATCATGTGTCATCAGGGAAATGCAAATTAAAACAACACTGAGATAACACTACACAGCTATTAGAATGGCCCAGATCTGGAACACTGACAACACCAAATGCTGGTGAGGATGTGGAGTAATGGCAACTCTCATTCACCACTGGCTGGAAAATAAAATGGTACAGACACTTTGAAAGTCAGCTTGTCAAGTTTTTTTGTTTGTTTGTTTTACAAAAATAAACATACTCTTATCAATGATCCAGTAATTGCATTCCTTGGTGTTTACCCAAAGGAACTGAAAACTCTCTACACAAAAACCTGCACGTGGATGTTTACAGCAGCCTCATTTGTAACTGCTAAAACTTGGAAGCTAAGATGTCCCTCAGTAGGTGAATGGATAAATAAACTGTGGTACATCCAGACGTTGCAATATTATTTATCGCTAAAAAGAAATGAGCTATCAAGCCATGAGAAGCCACAAAGGAAACTTAAAATGCATTTTACTAAGTGAAAGAAGCCAATCTGAAAAAGCGACAAGTATATGACATTTTGGAAAAGGCCAAACTACGGAGACTGTAAAAATATCAGTGGTTGCCAGGGGTTAGGGGGGAGGGAAGGATGAGCAGGGGGAGCCAGATTTTTAGGGCAGTGAAACTAGTCTGTGTATTGTAATGGTGGATCCATGTCATGACACATTTGTCCAAAGTCACAGAATGTCCAACACCAAGAGTGAACCGTAAGGTAAACTATGGACTGTGGATGATAATGATGTGTCAACGGAGGGACATCAACTGTAACAAATATCCCACTCTGGTGGGGGGTGATAATGAGGGAGGTTGTGCGTGGGGGGGGTGTACATGGGAAATCTTTGTACCTTCTGCTCACTCTTACTGTGAACTGACAACTGCTCTAACAAACAAAGTCTATTAAAAAAAAAAAGGCAGTGAGTGGATCCCTCTCTTTGCCTCCAAAACAATTTGATCAGATTGGTGGTTGATCACACTATATTGCTGCTGAATCTTTCTGTCCCCAATGGACTCTAAGCTCCTCCAGGTCGGGGATCATTGGCCATCCTTGTTCCTCTGACATCTGGGACGGTGCTCAACAAATAATAGAAAAAATACACACACACACAGTTTCTATCATTGCCAAATAAACAAAAAAAGGCTCAGTTGAGAAAAGTGACTCTTTTCCCTCCTGTACTTTTAAGCAAACTTAATTTAGACAATTGGGCAAAGATATGAACTGACTCATGTCTCCCCCAAACAGTTCACTTATCCCTACTCAGGCCAAGGCCCCCGCAGGATGAGGCAGTCAAATGGAACTATTATGCGCTGTCATCATGGAAATGGATTTTTACTTCATATATTGCCACTCTGTTCCTTTAAAATTTCTTTTGGATCTATTATGCCATCTGTGTACATTCTGGAGCAGTTATAATAATAATGCCAAAGTCCCACAGAAATAAGATTTTCAAACTGCTATGTAGTTACAGTGAATATGCAGTAAATACTTCACCAAAGTGAGTAACAGTCCCTGACCATTTTAAAAGAAAGGGAAAAATACCAAATGAGGTTAATTCACATTATGGACTAATGGCCTGTAAACCTTCGTTTGAAAGCAAAGCACAGGAAAAAGCTTTGACAAGAGCTACTTTTCACCACAAAAATAAACAAACTTCTTTCAAATAGCTTGTGTATTTGGCAAGTCAGATTGCCAAGTTCCAAACAAAAATTAAAACCACCATCCAGATACAACCCTTAAAATATGGGCTTTATAAAGGAAATGGTAAAACCATCTTAGTGAAGGGAATGTTGCTAGGTACCAACAGTAAGGCAGAGCCTATGGTAAATACTTGATACGCCAGTTCCAGGGCACTTGTTGACAGATGATACTTAGATTCCACTCTCAACAGTATAACTGTGTATAACGATTGTCATTTTTCACAGGACTTTTGATGCTAACTTCTACTGGTGTTCTGGCCTTGGTCCAAATTGAATAAATACATCTGCCCTCTGGATCCCATAGATTGTCAATTCATTTTTAAAGCACATCTCCCTTGAACAGCAAATCAGAAGAGTGTATTTCATTCCAACTTACAAAGTGAGATGTGAATACATGTGCTGTGCTAATTTATGCTTATGGATGCTTCCCTTCTAATTGTTCACCTATAGACTATTAAGAATATTGTCCTCCAATTGTTCCCTACGGACGACAACGTGTGTTCAATTCTCTTTTACGTAGAAACTATCCAACTGACGTGTTCATAATTGTCTGGGAGGAACCTTCTAAAAAAGTGAGCTACCTCAACTCTGCCCCACAGCTTCTGAATTAGAAAAACCCTGGGTATAGGATCAATGGACTTGGGTCTTTATATGTCCCCAGGTGACTCTAAGGAAAGAGCTTATCAAATGTCACTTGTTAGGAAACCTCTGCTCTTGGGCCACAGGTAAGAATGACCCATCATTTCAGTTTATATCCTACCACTAACAAATACCCTAACATCACTGAGCATTGCTGAATGATCTGAAAACACTTGGGGCATAAAAATTTCAGCAAACTCACTCATTCTTACACTGCAATTTAGGAATAATAAATCAGCAGAAGATCAAAGGAAAAATAATTTCAATAATTAACACTCTTCTTTTGCTTTATTTTCTTTAGCCTTCTGACATGTAGAAGAATGCATCAATAATTTACTCCATGCTGTGTTGGCCCTGAACTCCCGGAGAATGTACTTATTAGGAGCAAATGACAAAAAAAGTGTCCCTATTCTTAAATTTGTGAAACAGAACTACAGTAAATTGTGTGAGTATAAAGATTCTGTCAACATTTCTCGCCCTTTGCCAAGCAAGAAGCTTCCAAGTGGCTACTCTGTTCCCTCGTATTTTCTGGGAGAGCGACATACATCCATTGACGTTGTCTAAAAAGCTGGGGTAGGTCTCCAGTGACTTTCCAGATCACTTCTACATGTCAAGAGTCACTGGACTTTTAAAAATCTAATCATTCAGCTCTTCAGGTAAGAATTTTGGAAATGTCTGGAAGAAGAACTTATCCACTAGGAATTTAAGAACATGGAGGGAACAATTTGGATTCATAAAGAAGTAAAAGGGGATCTAGTTGTAATATAGAGATACCCAGAAAGAGTTAACAATCCCAACAGAAATAGACGATGTACTTGTCAGAGAATCAGTACTTAATTCTTTAAACCCTTAACGCCTTTAAGGAAAAGGTCCTTGGGGGTAAAAGAAACAACTACTGATAATACTACAAGTAAACATGGGCAAGACATCAGCCATGAATCACAGTCCGAAGACCTAGTCATTAATAGACTGAAGGAATTTTTCTCTCTGTATCAATTTTACTGATTCACTGAAAATATGCTGTGGAGCTAGCCCAAGTTCTTGTGGAACATCTGAAGACAAGATACTAATATACGAAACAACTCCTCCATCAGTTGTAAAGCATTTCATATCCAAGGACAAAAAACCCCAAAAAAGTCAAGGTATTTAAAAATAATTTCTAGCCTTATCTTTGCAAATGGAAAAACTGAGGTCAACTGTGGCTAGGAGTGAAAACAGTTAAGACCAAATGAAAGGCAGCCTGGGGACTGTCCTGTGAAGAAATCTGGCTGTATTTGAAGGTTTCTATATGCCCTTGAGGTTAAAACTCCAGCCTTAATACCAACCAACAAAATGCTGAATTGGTATTTCCTGACAAACAACATAAACACTCTGTAGGTAACTAATAAGAAAAATGTGTAAATTTGCCTCTTTTATTTTTTTACAGGTAATAGAAAAGTTGTCAATGTGATTTTCAGGTAGGAGAAAAAAAAACAACCCATGCACTTGTCATGACATTTTCAAATACTTTAAGTTATGTAACACAGCTTTTCTCAGACCCATTAAGTCCCACAGTGCCTGCAAGTCTTGTGTGAGGCTTATGTGCCGCCCCTGATCATCGACGCTGAGGTGCCCATTCGCTCTCTTAGGATGAGTCAATGAAAGAACTCTACCCTAGCCCTCTCTCTCAAAATGAACGTGGGCTTTTAGTGAACAGCAGACACACACTCTAGGTCTATTTTTTTTTGTGGTAATATCTGGTTTTTGTAGGTCCAATGATCACATTGCCTATGCTTACTTTATTACAATTACTCAATTCTACAGAAAATAGCATTTTTGAAATACAGCACTTAAAAAGTCCTTTTTCTCCCATTCCTCCCCCCAAACTCCACTTTAACAGAGAACAATGGGAGCCAGGCTGTGGGGGCCAAAGCTGGGGATTCCTATGCTGCCGCCCCTCGGGCAGGGGATGCCTGCGCTCCCCACGGCCCCCACGGCCCGCTTCTGAGACAGAGGTGTGATGCTGCGTGAACAGCCTGACACAGTAGGTCTGGCTTTTATGATGCAAATTTCCACTTTAAACTCACAGGTAATTACAGTATTTTAACGTACCTTTCTCATGATCGGTAGTGAGTTTCTCCAGTGCAGAGTCCACATCAAAAATGTACCGGTAAAAGCACAGCTGGGTGTACAGGGACTTGTCAGAATACTGCAATGTAACAGAAAATAAATGAATACTACTATCGGGGAGGAGGGAAGCGACGGAGATCCCTCCACGAGCGTGTTCCCTAATTTCGACTTCCATATCAAGCAGCTTTTTTTTGTTTTCTAAGAAGAGGAGATAAGAAGGAGAGAATCATACTAACGGTTTGTCCCCTCATACAGCACACATAACTTTCATAATTCAGAATAAATCCTGCCACTTCGATTACAGATTACTACTTGCGAAGCTACAGACTAATTACCCCTGCTGTCAAAAAACTGATTTTGTCAAATTGCAAATTCCTATGCACCCTCAACAATTTGCACTGTTAATTAGGAAAAGTGGTACTGTGCTTCCTAACTGGGACCTGTCCAGGCTGGCAGGAAGTTAAACAAATTTCTGAAAACTGTTTAATATGTACGGCTATACTCTGAGCCTGATTTTCTGACTCGTGATGACGTCTACTGCCTTCACCAGGGAATGGCCCACAGACACAACACGGTGAATTAAATGCAGACCTGGGAACATCCTGACCACTTGTTCCGTGCTCATCCTTAAGCGGGCAATGTATGAGCTCTGAGAAATACTGTGTAAAATGAAATAACCAGGGCTTTTCATCCCACCCGTGTCAAAACAAATGTTTAGTGACTTTGGCAAGTTCCAATTCAACAAATCATAGGGATCACAGGAGTATCTATTGTGATGTTCCCAAGGTTATCCAGTCACTGTGTATTCTCCTAAGCCACTGTATCTCACCCTGTGTGGGGAAAAATATCTGCAGTCAACTCAACAATCAAAGTGAGAATTATTTGGAGAATCGCATTCCAATGCATTTCTATTTATTTTAAAGCAGCTGCACTAGGAGCTGACTTTCCTTCTTCCTACAGGGTTGGACACGGGGCAAACCTTTATGCCAAAGGACAATGAGCCAGGGCTTTGGTGTTTTCTTTGGGGTTAGGGGTGTCCTACCAAGGTGCAACAACTCACCCCTCAGAACTTCTCAAATGAAAAGCTCAAATGACAAGCACAATACCAGTTCTCCATTGCTGCCTTGGATGGACAAAAAAATCTAATGAATGTCAACTGAGCACCTACTGTGCACCAGGGTGGGCACCAGTAACAACGAACACACAGCTAGCTGGCACAGTCTGCATGCTACAGATGCTGGCTTGCTGAATCAGTGAATGGCCACAACAACCGGTCATTTGTACAATCTATGCAGCAGAGTCAGGTGGTACCCAGAGCAGCATGTGATGAAGAACTTAAGGAAAACCACTATCTAGAACTCGATATAGAAATAGCCTTAATTCTGAAGGGACTCTCTTTGGGTAACCAAGTATTAGATCCTAGGATCTGAGCTGGCTATCAATGATGAAAAACTACAACTCAACTGGGTACAGAAGTCACTGAAATTTAGTCATGGGAGCTCAATGGTTGACCTTCCTGCTCACTCCATTATAAAATCTGTTACTAAATTTAGTACGTTTTAAACTTCTTTGGCCATTACAAATGGTATCTATAAATATTAGGCTGCAGGAATAACCCACACAGAGCTATTCATCAGCCAGGGCTATTGTCTTTTTTTGTGTGCATTCCTTCCACGAGTCTTTCTTTACCTGAACCTATTTTTAAAAGTATACACCTAGAAGACTATTTTATTTCTTATTAGCTATTCTACAATATGCATCATCATTATACTATTATACACCAGTTATTTTTAGCAAATCCTGATTACTGCTTCCTGGGGGAAAAAAAGAGGAGGACGACAGCGATTAAGTTATTTGTTTAGTTTTTTAGATTCAGCAGTAATTGCTGGTACACATCTCCCTGACTGCACACATGCTGCAGGTTGAATAGAACACTGAAATTACCTCCTTCATAATAGTTTGTTTTGATAATGTATTGTGTGTCGAGATGATGAGAAACAGTTGCTGTCAATTTGATTAGCCATTATATTTTTATGTTAATTGCCATTATTGGGTCCATTCTGTTTAGTGTCACCATAGAAGCCATACAATGTTAGCATAAATAACAAATTGGAGTAAATTAGGAAGATATATTTTTGCCAATTCATTTTAATTGCCCCTCAGTCCTTCCGTTGGTTAACGCAGCTGTTGACCCATAATAAGCGCTGGGTCAATATAGCTGCTTGTCAATTCAGAAATGCAAAGTGCTGTGTTGCTGGTAATGGATATACAACAACCTTTGCCAGCCAACTGAAGCAAACGAGTGACAACCCACATGAAGGAATAAAGCGTCAGCCACGGAGTTTAGTGACCTGATATTAGTAGGCAGGCTAATTGAAAGTCACTGCCTAAATGGATAAGGAAAATAGGGGAAAAAATTAAAAAGGAGTTATATATTTTTAAAAAATATACCAACACCTCCTGCCCTTTTGATTCCTGACATATTTAGCAATTAGTAAACTGGTCGAAAACAAAAGGCCCTATGAGATTTTCAATGTCAAATACAATTAAGTGGTTTTAAAGAACACACATGAAACACAGAAAACTATAGTTTAAATGAACAAGAATAACACCTACTTTTGTTTTCTTGATTTTGCACCATTAATTTGTGATCACTTGGAAGGGCTTTTTCTTTTTATCGTTATCATCTTTTCCCTTTTGCCTTTGTGACAAACTCTTCTAATCAAGAAACCCGACACCCTCTAGTCTTCTCTGAGATCTTCAGTGGGTTTTTTCCCCCATACTTAAATGCTCATTTTGACTGTACAAGATTGGATGGAAAATACTTCAAGAAAATAAGATATTTTAACATTTCTTTCTCTCTTCAGCTTTCACTTATTGGTTTAAAATTTTCGATTTCTTGCTCTTCCCTTGAAAATTGCACTCAACACAGTGCCTAGGCTTCTTTCAGTCTCCCTTTATAGTTAGAACATCATGTCTCAAAGTGGCCAATTGTAATTTAGTAAGGACAGTGCTGAGCTGAGACAGCTACCGTGTGTATCACGCATTGCATTCAAGTTAGTTAGCTGCTCGGAGTGGTACCAGAGTAGTAAGTGTGGCCCCGTACACCCACAGGGGTAGGGAAGGAATTCCGCTTTGATGTACCTGGCACAGGGGGGTCACTTAGCAAATACTATGGAAGAAACAAAGAAGGCGAGGAAAAGGTTTTAACGCCACTATTTCTGATTCATTCTTCTTGAATCTCATAATCAGATGACATTAGAAACAATGCAACTTTTGTTCTCTCTCCAAGCTGAAGTAGTGCTTTCAGATGAAACGGTAATTCTGTTTCCACTGGGCTACAGTCCCCAATGTCTCTCCTGAGACTTCTGATCTCAGGCCTTAGATCAGTGGTCCTTCACCTGGTTGCACACTCGAATCACCTGGGGAGCATTTAAAAAATACTGATTCTCAGACCTCACCCCTCGAACAACTAACTCAGAATGCAGGGCAGAATGCTGGGGGTGGCATTTGTAAGGGCTCCCAGGTACTTCTAGCGGGGAGTCCAAGAAGAGAACTGCTATGCTACAGACTACCTCCCCTGGAGATACTTTTAGAACCAGGGACTTCGATCCTGCCAACCTGGCTCAAGATAAAGGAATTTACGCTAACCAAAATAGCCTGAGAAATTGTCCTGAGAAATGTTTTTGAGGAAGATGCTGGCTTGTTCAAGCAAGTTATTCCAAGATTAGGATAAGATAGATCTTCTCTTACATAAAGATGGGGCAGGGTTAAACCTGACTTGCATTTTGGTTTTTTGTTCTTTTTGTTGAATCATAATGTACATACCAAAAATGCACAAATGAGTGTGTAGTTTGATGCACAAAGTAAACAGATCCCTGTAATCAGTACCCAGAACAAGAAAGAACATTCCCAGCCTCCCAGAAGCCTAACTCTTCTCCAGTCCCATCATTTCCCCTCTTTCCCGAAGCATAACAACAGATTTACCTTAAACACATACACATACACACACTTCTATGTGCACAGAATCATACAGTTTGCCTTCTTTTGTCTTTGGTTTCTTTTGCTCAACATTATGTTCATGAGAGTCATCCATGTTGTTGCCTGTAGCGGGAGTCTGCTTATTCTCATTGCCACGAGGTAGTCCACTGAACGAGTATACCACCACCTATTCATCCATTTTACAGATGATGGGCATTTAAGTAGTTTCAAGCTTTTTGGCTATTAAGAATGGTGCTACTGTGTGTATTCTTACACGTGCCTTTAAAGTACATATGTGAATGTTTCAGTTGATTACAATTCCTGAAGATGGAAATGGGGGATCACAGGACCTGCCAAACTGTTTCCAAAGTGGCTGATTTTCAACTTTCTTCTGAACTAGTTTGACACTATAGTCTTTTTACCTCTCTAAGCTTTGTGTCTGGCAATAACCAGTCTTCTCTCTCCTGCCCTCACTTGTAGGGACAGAGAAGTTAGCTACAACTACCTCTGTATCAACTTGAAGGAAGAGTCGGGCTCAAGATGCTAGAGATTATCTGCAGCAACTCAAGTGATCATCCACATATAACTTAGAACATTCAAGGCCTGCCTTCTCACATCAACTCGTATAAACTCATAAAAGTCAAATTCATTTGGTTCAAGTCTGAACAATCAGGAAGGAAAATGGTCTGCCCCAGACTGCAAAATGCACCCCAAACGTGTTTTTGATCATTAAACATTCTTCTTCTTTTATAAGCACAAATAAACCAGCACAGACTAAAACTTTAAAATACAATGCTGGTGTGTTTAACCCCATTACTTTGCAAAAGGTGAAGATAGAATTTACTCTAGGCATCACAGCATGAAGCAGATTCAGAACTCTAAACTCTATGTTCTGGCACTGACAAAGATCATGAGGTACCTGTCCAGAAATGGAAGAGTGCCTTGGGACACCTTTGCTGAAAAAGCCCTGCAGCTCCCTCACCATCTACCAGCCAAAGTTCCAATCCCTCAGGCTCACTCCCAAGAGTTCTCCACATGCCCCTCAACCACCGGCCTGGCCACATACTCGCCCACTCCCTACCACCCCTGCTCTGGGCTGGTAGGCCCAGTGTTCTCTCTCCTCTGGGCCTCGGCCCATGCAATTCCACCCTTCCTTCCAGGCCCATCCTTGCAGCTTTGCCTAGAGATCCACTCAGTTGCTCCCGACCTCATCAGACCTCACAGTCATCATGGCTTCTGGGAAGCCTATTGAGGCACCATGCTTCGGTATGCCCACCTTGCACCTGACAAACCCAGTCACCTCTCCTTTGGGTCCCCATGGCTCAGAATGTCCCTCTGCCCCGAGACCCCTCTCCACAGTCCTCCCCGGTCTGATCATGCTTGTGCCTCCCAGGATGGGAGCTCCCTCTGCACTGCCGGTGCCTAGGCCAGAGCCGGCTGTGCGGGCGGCCCCCAGTGAGGGTTTGTGGAAGGAAGGGATTCACAGAACCTGTCTCCCACCCCTCAGTGAGCCTCAACATGTTGCCTCAGGATACAACACCAGTCCCTTGAAATGATTTCCACTGTTTCCTGTGTGTACCTCCTGGTGGCAGACCAGCTTTGGGGTTGGAAAGTCAGGTCTACCACTTAAAGGCTGGGGTGACCTGGGTCACAGAGCTTCACCTCTTCATATCTCAATTTCTTCATCTATAAAATGAGGCTAATAACCCTCTTGGGAATGTTACAAAGATAACGGGACCGCACATGGAGGGCAGCCAGCACCATGACTGGCACTCCCAGGTCACAGTGGACACATGGCAGACCCTGTACCTGCCTGACTAGACTGTAAGCTTCTGGAGGGTTTGGACTTGTGCATAGTCGGAAAATCTAACGCCATGCCCACGATGGGTGCTCCAGAAAGTTTTGTGTAAGGAATATGTTTAAACTCTTGAATATGAACGACTCCTTTTTATGAATCCATTAAAAATGGCATTTCTAGTATTTTAGTAAAGGTATGCCTTTAGAATTCCAGTACCCCTTGATTTCCCTATACCTTTAAGCTTTATATAAATTATTAGTCTTGATTATGAAAGACTCAGGTAAGATTTCTTGTTTTCCCTGCCACTCAAACTGGTTTTCTACCCATTTGCAATATCTCTATTAACTTAGTTTTTTTTTTCCCAAGAAAGGAACAAAAGAGGGAGAAAAAAACACTGGTTTGCCAACTCCACTGTACTTCTTTGCAAAGGAAATTATTTCCATAGGCTACAGAAATAACTTATTTGGATTACTTCAATTAGTTCTAATACAAAACATTGCCATCACTTCATTAATCAGCCTCTTGTCAGGGTTACTTTTCCAAGAAGTCTTTTTGGTAATTTGATTAGGAAGAATGGTAGCACACATTATCATCTGATTCAGTATGTCCATCAAGTAGACAATTTACAGTGAGTTCTTGATAACGACAGGCTTATTAAAAAAACATACACAGCAATTTCTTCATTTGAGAATCCTCGTCCTAAAGATGAAGTTATTTTTCAGTCTGTGGCAGCACACGGTGCTGAATAAGCATCAGGAACTATTCCAGTGCTTTAAGAGGCATTTCACTCTTTCCCTCTCCCTACTGACAACCCCCCCCAAACGATGCAGTAATTAAAACCTAATTATTATCTTCATTTTAAACAAAACCTAAAGTGAATACCAATTAATAACAACATACTAATGAGCATCTGCTGTGATGAAATTGAATATGAATGTGCTGCAAATTTCGGGTAATTTATTTTTTTTAGGGGAAGTGCCACTGGTCGTATTCTGCTGTTAGAAGATTATATAGAATGTACACCATTTTCTATCAAGTCATTCTGCACGTGGCAATTTCCATCTTAGGAGACAGGGCTGGCTTTAACGCTGCAGATGTTGAAATACCCAAATACTGGCCATGAGGTCTTCACTGGGACTGAGGACAATCCTGGGACTCTATGCTGAATTTACTGCCCTCCTTTCAAAACTTTTCCTTTCTTTAAATGTTGTATTTCTAGGTTAACTCTATGTCAAAAAAAAAATGTAAAAACCCACCAAAAAAACTAAAGACTTCAATTTGTTCCCTGTCCTACCTATAACGATGTATTAACACCACGATAAAAAATTTGAAACATTTAAATACAAATTTCTAACCAAAAGGAAGCATAATATAAAAATAAAGGGTTGTAAATCACCTTGGATTCCACTGGAACCATAAGATGGCCTAGAAACATTTACTGCAGTAGGAGAAATCCTTGATATCTAGAAATACTGAGGTAATCAACTGCGTTCAGACTTATTAATGTCATTAATATCACTATACCAAGAAGCAAAATCTGGAGACACAACGAAGTTCTGTAATTATCTTTTCAACCTCCATATCTATAGTATGAATGAGTGGGACTAGACCAGTCCTTTTCAAGTATGTTCCATCCATGCACCTTGGAGGCTTCTCCAAATATTTGATTCTATTTCATTGACTATATATTCATTGTAAAAAAAAATTCCTAATAGGCACATTCACATGTACTACATTCCAAATTTTAAGACATGTAAGATTCCAACATATTAACTGGTGTTCTCACTGAGAAATGAAAAAAATGTTATAAAGTTAAAATAGACATCTATATTAATAAAAATATCATTAATCTGTTTTATAGCAGGGATTTTGCATGAAATCTTATTTGGAAAAAAAGTTTCCTAGATTACATAATTTCTAAGGTTTTCTTTCTAATCTAATTTAGATCGAAAACTACAACTTGACTTTGTTTTACTGGCATGTTCACCCAAATACATCTTAATCTTGTTAAAATAAAAATTCTCCACCACTTCCCCACTAACCCACAAAAAAATAGGCAAAATTGACATCTAGAGTGTTTGCCCAGCTTTCTAACATCTTAATAACTGGACCCTAAGGGTCTAAGATGGGTAATAGCAACAATTAGTAAAATAAATGTACATGGCTACTATAAATAAATTGACGCGACATTTAGGATGAAAACTTAACCTTGTAATTTGACCTGGATGTTAATGTGAACTCTGGGCTAGGTGACCTCTCAGAACAAGTTCTGCCTCAGATGGAGAACTGGGACAAGGCTATCATGGCCAAGCCAACAAGCCACGCCAAAGTCAGTCTCTCTTCACACCACTAGTCACCGTGATCATCAGAAAGACTCACCCACTCATCCAACAAACTGAGCATCTACCACTTGCCAGGCACTGCTCCAGCTGCTAAGGCTACACGAGTGAATGAGAGACACAGGGTAAGATCACAGGAGCCTATAGTCTGGTGTGAGTGTATCTTCTCCAACAGGGCATCACAGTCAAATGTGGATACTTCCATCTACATACCCTCTTTTCACGACAACCACACTCTATGCCTTTTTAACGGCATGTTTACCCTCCATTTTCTAACAGAATTATTCGTGTATTTTAATTCTTATGCAACACTGAGAGGTCTTTCTTTAATCATAATATTCACTCTTTTGATTCACGTCCCTTGCACTTGCACAGTATGTTAGACTTTTCAAAGCAGTCGCTTCTCGCAACAGCTCTGTGAGGTAGAGGAAAACTAGAATTATTTTCCTTAACAGAGCTCATCACAGTAAGGTCATCTGTTCATGATCCCAGATCTGGTCAGTGAATGTAGTTAGTTATGGTCAGTTTGAAAACCTAGAAAAGCTAGTGGAATCAAAATTAGAATGACGGTTCATGGCAAGAATCAAGCCCTTTTTTTTAAATTGCCAAATGACATGTTACATCTTGGCATGAAGTGCTGGTGTAGGAATAATTGACGTACAATTTTAAAGTCCATACATGCATCTATTTAAAGCTGACAGATAAACAACAAAGTCCTACTGTGTAGCACAGGGAATTATTTTCAGTACCTTGTAATGGCCTATAATGGAGAAGAATATGAAAAGGAATATATATACATGTATAAATGAAACACTATGTCATACATCAGAAATTAATAAACATTATAAATCAACTATACTTCAATTTAAAAAAAAGCTGAAAGAGATGTCTTGAATGCTATAGATGTGTTAAATCACACTAAGCTAAAGCAGAGGCTTGACTAAGTTTAGCATGATGTACGAATATCCATTTGACACTTTCTAGTTTTCAGCGCAATCTCCCCTGCATTATGCTTTCTCCCATTTGATCTTCAATAAATGAACTAGCTATTCTGATTATCCTCAGTTTACAGATAAGAAAGCTGAGACTCACAGAGGTTATGGGACTTGCCCTAGGTCACGGAGCTAGTAGGGGGCAGAGCCAAGACTTGATCTCAGGTTTTCAGCATCCAAGCCCCTTGATCTTTCTAATATGCCACTTTCATTCATGCGCTTTCAACGATGTCATTCTGCGTGTTAATCAGTTCTTTTGTGGCCAGTTTTCAACCTGAAATACTCGCTTCGTGTACCAGGAAGCAGTCTACTCTCAGCACCTGGCAGTAGGCAGTTAGGCTACGGTGATGACGTGTTTAGGGCACAGCCCACCCCAAGTCAAAGTGGCTGAAGCATGGGGCCAGAGCAAAGGGGATGGGCCTGGGGGCTAGAGGTGGAGGCTGCCAGGGGAAAACCGGCCAAGCCAAACAAAAAGCTTTCCAAAGTATACGATGGTTGCACTGGGGACCCAATGTCTGTGTCAATTTAATTGTTTAACTTTTGCTCATCTTCATTCTGAGGAGCACCTTTTAGAAATTGTGCCTTTGATCGGAAAGATGTCAAAATTTGAGTTTATAAAAGTAAAGTTTATGTTCTACACAGCTCTGTGGCCTTACACTTAAGAAAAATTTCATCTAGATTTAGAAATTCCTATGAGAACATAAAGAGGCTTTCCTTTTCTGTTTTACAAATGAAAAAACTAAGGCTCAGAGAGACAAAGTAAACTCTCCTCTCCTTTGTGAAGGGGGGAGGCGGGACCCCCCTCAAGGCACTATTAAGAGGACTGAATGTGTGAAACACTTAGTACAGTACCTGGCGTACAGTGAGTGCTAAGTAATTGGTAGTAAGTACTGGAACTCTTTATTTGCTGCAAATACTCACCTTTGAGAAGTTTCCTGAAATAAACCAAACAGGCACTTGCAAGAACTTGACTTTTTTTTTTCCTTTTAAAATTTTTGTGAACTTCATTCAAAAGCCAAGGCCAAACAATATATTCTTAAGAGTTCTAAGTAAAAGTCACTGATCATGTAAGCAAATAGTTAATTTCCACCTCTCCAATAGGCAGAAATTGGAAAAAATACTCCCTTGCTTTTAATCTCTATGCAGCTAATACAGCACTTCTGTTTAAGGTAGTGTAATCTCCGTGATCATATCACAGACATTTCAGGCTCCCAAGGTGAGAGGCCAATAGCACAAGCTCCTTAGAAGAAAGGTGGTAAGTCAAGCCAAGGTATTTTAAACTACTAAATGTGAAAATAGAAAACGAGGCAAGTGTAGTGTAGTTGTTAAGAGCAGACTCGAACTAGTCTGGGTTCAAATCCCGCTTCTACCACTTAGCAGATATGTGGTATCAGGCAAGGCATCTAACTGCACTATGTACTTAATCTGTTAAAAAAAAAAAAAGGGAGGACAACGGTGTCTCACAGGACTATGGTGCAGATCAAGAGTTTAAATAGAGAAGAAAATGCTTACAACAGTGCCTGAAACCGCAGGTAGCATATGTCTGCTTTAAATCTTTTTTTGGTTAAATCTGGCTACAATGCATTTCTACAGTCCTTGTTTCTTTCTACTGTGTGTGTCTGCCTATAATGAGCTTATACACTTTATAAGCTATTAGAAGGCAGATATTGTAGCTATGAATGTAGTTTTAAAGTGACTGATAGCTTTACAGACTATCGCAGACTCACATACATAACAGTAAACTTAAAAAATGAAGCTGAGAAGTATTCAAGAAATGTGTTTTTTTGCTTTGTTTGTTGTTGGGGGAGGCCAGCTACTTTAACAGAAAGTGAAGAGGTAGGTTTTGGAGAGAACTTTGCTAACTGCTTTTAATCTTTCATTTTGGTATAAAGTCTTAGGTTAACGACAAAGGGTAAGTATATGTGTGTGGCTTCTGGAGTCAGACAGACTCTCTTTCAAATCCTGGTTCTGACATTTATTGCAGGCGGAGTCCTTGGATGAGTCAACCTCTCCAAGCCTCAGTTTCCTCATCTGTAAAACACTCATGTGAGTGCTGTGAGGGTTACATCAGATAATGCATATAAAGTGTATGGCACAAAGTGTACCGTCTGGCACATGGTAAGCACTCAATTTGCCTAGCTACCATGTAAGTGATGCACTCTGTAATACTCCTGCCTTGATTCTAAGACACCTTGCATCACATTTTAATGGTTGCTAATGATTTTCTTTTCCCTGAAACGTTGTTACTAAATCAGTGGTATGTCTTATAATCAATGGCACGATAGAAGAGATAAATACAGTAGGCAGAAGCAGATTTAACATTTATGCCTTCCTTGTCCTATTTCATTAGTTAAGAATCAGTTCTTATTACTATTCAGTTTTACTGGTCAGACTGTTAGACCAAGATCCTGTTCTAGTCAGTTCAGTCAATGAAGTGAATCCATGTACCTTACCTTCAACATGGCCACTAGGCTTTAAGACCACAGACTCCCCATCCTAACCAGCCACCATCAAAATACAAGGTAAGAAAAAGTAATTCTCTTACTGATAAATAATTTTTTGGAGTCCAATGGTTTGGACTTTCTACAGGAAATTTCAGGTAGCTATTAACATAATTTAGTTACTGAAATCATTACACATCCTAAAGACTCACAGTAGATGTCTTCGGATTTTCCTCCGAGATGTTTAGTACAAGAAGCTATTCAGTAACAAGTCACTGTAGGTGTACTTTTCGAATGTCAGCAAATTAATTTTGATAAACAATGGGGAAAAAAGTAACAAAAGGAAGGGCATTAATGCACACGCATGTGTAATTCACTCATTCTTCATCTAAATTCTTCCAATTTGCCAGAATTATATTAGCACTGCAAAAACAGAGCCAACAAAAACTACTTTGGCTGCTCTTTGCCCTTTCTCTTTAGAGTGCATTACAAATTACAGTATTAGACATTTGTTTAATTAGAAACTAGGCTTGCTTGTATTCAAGCCCTGGTCTTTCCTACTGAAAGCTTACCTAGGCTACCTCCTACTTTCAACAGGAAACCAAACCATTCTACACAGAGATGTTAAAACAAGCAAAACACCAACTGGCTAATGGACTTTCCTTGGAATAAAATGCACAGCCATGAATGTGTTCTCTCTCAACTATTTCCCCCTAAAAGGAAGAAAACAGTAATTTCCTGTAACTTTTTAAAAAAGTTTTGAGACCTAAGCAATTATGTTTGGAAAAATCAGAAAAAAGACAAACAAAAATCCTATCCAGGCTCTGTATATCTAGGTCTCAAAGCACGGGATGCCCTTTGATAATGTGTCCCATGAATGCTCTCTCCCTGAGTTTAAAAGCTGTCCTTAGGTGCTGAGATAGGCTTCAATCCCAGCCTCAACAGATTTAGATCCTATCCCATTGTTTTCCTGTCTTATCTCCCAGGCTCTCTCATAGTCTAACTGGGATTTGCACAGAAAGTTCAAGGGTCAACAATGACCCATTCCTTAGTCCCTAAGCCTCCGTTATGCCTGCATCTTATCTGATTCCTTGGCAGGTTCCACTGACATGAAAAAATGTCATTTCTTCTGCATTCCTCTGGGCTCCGATTGTCCTGTAATTCCCGGTGACTATAACAGAAGTGTCTCAATCTGAACTTCAGCAGGTCTGTTTCTTACAAATCATTTGTCACCGCCCACCTATCTCACTTGAGTCACCGCCACCTTGGATACACACACCGCGGTGCTCAGTTACTTGGATGCAGTTAGTCGGCTTCCTCGTTCTTCCTCTTTCCTGCCTTGGGACACTTCACTGCTCAGCAGTTTTTCAACCAGCAAAGTGAGAATAAGTAATACGCCTTCCTGAAATATGGTCCTGGCATATAGTAAGTATTCAATAAACACTGTTCCAATATTGAGCAAATAAAAAATGAAATCAGGCAAATGTTTGTTAGCAATACTCTAAATAAACATTTAGAGGGATGGGAAGTGGAGATGACTGGTTAAAAATTCAACTCCTTGTTATTTGTGAATTTCACCTGTCCAGGTGAGTGGTTTTCAAACATTTTCGTAGTAATGGAATCTATTTTTATAGATGAACTTCAATAGAGCAACTTTATAAATAAAACAGGTACAAGTGGAAATACTCCACAGGTATCTTTGGATAAGATTGGGGGCCTCACCCATAGAATGCAGCTTCGAACTCTTTTTAATGCTAATAAAATAAATGTAATAAAATAAAATGCCATGAATTTATATTCAGAATATAGGAGCTAGAGCCCTATGGTCTCCAAATAGGCCAGGTGGTTTTGTGAAGAAATGAAAAGGGCAAATTAGTACATCATCAGCTGACAATGAGGATGTGAATTTGCTAAGCCTAATATGGAATGGTGTAAATCACAACCATTGTAGAATAAAAGGAAAGAAAACATCTTTATTGGAATATTGTTCCCCTTTAGAGCTGGCATAAGTGGGCAGAAGCCCGGAGGCAGCTTGAGCACTCAGTCATGCACAGGCCTGTGGGAGGTGCCACCCACCGACATGACTCCACGGTAATCCATTTCACCTCTCTCAGATACACTGTTTTAACAGTTGTGAATGTAAAATAACCTTAACCAGTAATTTTAAACCAGGAGAACAAAAGGAACATGACTGAAACTAATTTACATTTTCAATTATTACCACAAAAATTTAGAATCTGTGCTCTTCTTTTTGTGGACTGTTTGTTTTTAAATGATCACCTTTAACTGACAGGAAGGGAAAGTGTGTGAAGTATGTATGAAAGGGGTTCTAGGATGCCGTAGGGTTAGATAAAGAGAAAACAAACCAGGATTGAGTCTCTTGCTCTCCAGGATGCTATGTTCCCCCTCAGTAACTAAGGCAGAAGAATGATAACTATAAGCAAATACATGTCTACATTGCCTAAAAGAACACAGAGCTTCCTGAACTCTACCATTGTAAAACAAAACAAAACAAAACAAAACAAAACAAAACAAAACTGACAGAAGACCACACTGTTTCAAAACCCAGAATTTCCTATTCAAAACACTCATGTTTTCAAGGCTTTACTTTCTTCTTTAAATGGCTGAAATGGGTGGCCTGACACTCTGATGCCCAGATCTATCCCATCCATTTTTCAAGCTGGGCTTAGGAAAACCTTCCTTTGCTTTTACTTTACCAGTGAGAATATTACTGTTTTGTTCCCTAAAAAGATTTTTGCCATTGTTGGGTACTTTCTCCTTGATGTAGATTTCTTGATAAAAAGCTTAGCAGGGGCTTCCAGTGACACATCTATTTAGGTGGGCTGTGTTTTCAAGGTGGCAGCTTTGGGACTTACCTCATGGTAACCTCAATGCCGGCCACTGAAGTCATCTAATTTGTTTGTGGAAAAGGAGCTCATTTTGCTCTGTTTCCACATACATCTTTTTATTTGAAAATATTTATCCTTGAAGTAGAGTTATATCTTCTTATCACCAGGCCATAGAATTGCAATTTTCTTTAATTTTTACTGTTAAAAATTTCACAGTAAAATTATCTTGGGAGGGGGTACAGTTCTACAACTTTTAACACATGTAACACTCACGACAAATCAGGATACACAACAGTTCCATCACCCACAAAACTACCTTTTCTGCCCCTTTGTATTCACACCATTCTCTAATCCATGACAACCACCGATCTGTTCTCCATCATTGCAGTTCTGTAATTTCAAGAATGCCATATAAATGGAATCATACAGAATGTACCTTTTGAGTCTGACTTCTTTCACTCAGCATAATGCCTCTGAGACCTACCCAAGTTGTTGGGTGTTCCTTTTCACTGCTGAGTAACACTCCATGGTGTGAAAGCACCACAGTTCATTCATTCATCCATTGAAGTGTGTCTGTGGTGTTTCCAGTTTTTGGCTATTATGGATTCAGCTGCTTAGACACATTTCTGTACAGGGTTTGTATGGGCATAACTTTTCATTTCTCTGGAGTACTCAAGAGGATTGCTAGGTCATATGGTATGTGTATAGTGATCTTTAGAAGAAATTGCTAAACTGTTTTCAGACTGGTGGCACCGTTTTACATTCTCACCAGCAGATAAGTATGAAGATTCCCGTTGCTCCACATCCTCATCAGCATTTGATATTGTCAGTAGTTTGTATTTTAACCATTTTAATAAGTGTGAAGTGATATCTTGTCATGGTTTCAATTTGCATTTCCCTGATGCTAATAATGAAACAACTTTTCACGTGCTAATTTGTCATCTTTATGTCCTCTTTGGTAGAGAATCTGTTCAAGTCTTTTGCTTATTTTAAAATTGGTTTGTTAAAAAATTGGTTTGCTTTTTTTTTTTTTAACTGTGAGCTTTGAGAGTTCTTTATATATACTGGATTCAGGTCCTTTGTTGGATATGTGATTTGTAAATATTTTCTCCACATTTGTGGCTTGTCACTTCTTTCTCTTAATAGTGTCTCTTCCAAAGCAAAGGTTTTTATTTTGATGAAGTCCAGGTGATCATTTTTCCCTTTCTTTTATGGATCATGATTTTGACCTCATGTCTAAGAACTCTTTGCCTAACCCTAGGTCACGAAGAGTTTCTCTTATGTGTTACTTCTTAGTCTTACAGTTTTACATTTAGATCTGTGATGTATTTTGTTAATTTTTATATAAAGAGCTTTAGCTCAAAGTTTATCTTTTCTGCATATGGATGTCCAAATTTTCCAACATTACTTGCTAAAAGGGCTATTCATTCTTTATTAAATTGTTTTAGCATTTTTGTCTAAAATCAAATTGCCACACTTGTGTGACTCTTCTGTTCTCTTCCATTGGTCTAGGCTTCTTTTGCCAGTTCCACACTGCCTTGATTACTGTAGTGTTATTTTAAGTCTTACAATTGGTTATTGAGTCCTCCAACTTTATTATTCTTTTCAATTATTAATTCAATTCCTTTAACAGATATGAACATTGATGTTATCTATTTCATCTTGGATGAATTTTTACTTTTTGATTTTTGAGGAGTTGGTACACTACCCTTAAATTGTCAAGTATGTGTGTAGTATTCCGTTATTGTCCTTTTTAAAATCTGTGGAGGCCCAGTATTTTGGATATTGCTGATCTGTATCTTTTCTCTTATTATCTTTGTCAGCCTTGCCAGATCAATTTTATTGTTCTTTTCAAATTTCCAGATTTGGGTTTCATTGATTTTCCCTATTCTTTCAATTTAATTGATGTATCTTCACTACTTCCTTCTTCCTACACTTTGGGTTTATTTTGCTCTGCTTTTTAAAAAATTTTCTTAAGCTGGAAACTCAGATTATTGATTTGAGCTCTTTCTTTTTTTCTAACTGAAACATTTTAATGCTATCAATTTCCCTCTTAAACACTACTTTAGCTGCATCATCCTACTTTGTTCAGTTTTCACTTTCTCTAGATCTTCACCTGATTCTGACAGCATAATTACTTAATACTTAACTGTCAAATGAACTATTAATATACAATCTCTTGACACTTGTTACTTGAGTATTTTACAGATTTTATACGTATCCATGATGAACACATAATAGTATAAACATTCAAATATTGGTAATTGACCTACTTTGTATTACAGTATGCATCACAGTATATATTGTCTCAGTCACTATTTGATATGTTGTATTTTCATTTTTACCCAGTTCAAAATATTTTCTAATTTTCCTTAAGATCTTTTTTGACCCATTATAGAAGTATGTTGTTTAATTTCCAAGAACTTGGAGATTTTCCTCTTATCTTTCTCTTACTGACTAGTTTAGTTCCATTAGAATTACTTGGTTAGAGAGTATACTTGGTACGATTTTAATTTTTTTTAATTCATGAAGATTCTTTTTATGACCCAGAACATAGTCTATCTTGTTGAATGTTACACGTGAACCTGAATGTAGATTGTCTACTCTTGGGTGGAGTGTTCTATACATATCAATTAGATCCAGTTGGTTGTCAGTTCTCCTATATCCTTGCTGATTTTCTGGCCAATATTGCTATCAATTACAAAATCAAAAGAGTGCTAAAGTTGCCAAGTATAATTATGGATTGTCTATTTCTCCTTTCAGTGCTGCCAGTTTTTGCTTCAGGTATTTTGAAGCACTGTTGTTAGGTGCATGCAAATTTTGGATTATCTTTCCTTAGTGAACTAGCTTTCTTATATTATGTAAAATCTCTCTTTATCCCCAGTAATTTTCTTTGCTCTGAAGTCTAATTTTCTGCTATTAATATAGCCATTCTAATTTTCTTCTGATTAATGTTTGCATGGTATACCTTTTGCCACTTTCTACTTCTAACCTACCTGTATCATTATATTTGAAGTGAGTTTCTTGAAGACATTTGATTGTTGCATCGTTTAAAAAATACAGACAATTTCTGTCTTTCAATTGGTGTATATACATTTAGACCATTTACATTTAATGTAGTTATTGATATGTTTGGATTTGGGTCTACCATTTTATTATTTGTTTTCTGTTTGTCTGTTTTTTCCTTCCTCTTTCCCATTTCCTGCCCCCTTTTGGATTATTCAAAATTTGAAAATTTATTTAATTAAATTGTAGTTTTGACAACATCTCTTTGGAAAGTTCATAGTTAAGGATGACAATGTATATACTTAGAATAAAAATTTTACCACTTTAAGTGGAATGTAAAACCCATATAGGTCCCTCTTCCCTCCCCCTTCTATGTTGTAGTTGTCTTATATATTACACCTATGTACACTGAAAACTTTATCAGACAACACTACAATTTTTGCTTTCACCTATCAAATATATTTCAAGAGGGGAAAAAGTAGTCTATTATATTCACCATTTCTTTTGCTCTTCCTTTATGCTTGATGTTCCAAGTTTCTTTCCAGTATCATTTCTCTTCTGTCTGCATAACTTCCTTTAGTAATACTTTCAGAGCAGGTCTGCTGGTGATGAATTCTCTTAGTTTTCCCTCATCTGAAAATATCTTTCAACTTTACTCCTAAATACTTCTTTTTTGTTCTAGATTTAAAAATCTGAACTAACAATTATTTTCTTTTAGCAGTTTAGAAACATAATTCTGGGAAGAGGGTATAGTTCAGTGGTACAGTGTGTGTTAGCATGCACGAGGGGTTCAATCTCCAGTATCTTCATTAAAAAAAATCAAAAATACATAAATAAACCTAATTATCTCCCCTCAAAAAGGGGGAAAAATGTGATAGGCAACATTAGAAAAAAAAAAAACACACAACTTAACATTGTTCCACCTCCTCAGGCCTGTAGGGTTTCCGATAAGAAACACATCATCATTTGAATCATTGTCCCTTATAATACAATAAGCCACTTTTAATATTTTTCTGTATTTTGTTTCCTACAATTTGATTATGATGTGTCTGGGAGTGAATTTCCTTGGGCTTATCCTGTATGAAATTCACTGAGCCTTTTGAATCTATAAAAGTTTATGTCTCTTGCCAAACTTGGGAAGTTCTCACATTATTTCTTCATATATTTTTTTCAACCTGGTGCTCCTCCTTTTTTTGGACTCCAAACAATATGGATGTTATTAGACTTTCTATTATTGTCCCACAGGTCCCCGAGGCTCTGTTCTGCCCAACTCCTCCATCCTTTTCTCTCTCTCCTTCAGCTGGGATAATATCTACTGATCCATCTTCAGGTTCACCAACTCGTTCCTCTGTCACCTCCATTCTGCTACTGAGTCCACCTAGTGATTTTTTTTTTTTAACTTTGGTTACAATATATTTTGGTTCTAGTATATTTATCTGGTTCTTCTTTATATCTCCTATTTCTTTTGTCATATAATTCTAACACCAGTGTCATTTCAGCATTGACATCTTTTGATTTTTTTTTCCCCATGCAAGTTGAGCTTTTCTTGGTTCTTCTTATACCAGGTAATTTCGCATTGCATCCTGGATATTTCAAATAGTATGTTATGAGTCTATGGGTCTTGTTTAAATCCTATGAAGAATGTTGATGTTTTTGTTTTGGCAGGCAATTCATTTCATTACGTTTGAGCTATGAGTTCCAATCCACTTTCTGTGGACTGTGGTTCTGATCTCAGTTCAGTTTTTAAAACTGCTGCAGTGCTTTTTGGATCTGTCCCATGTGTACACCACCCAGAAGTCCATCTGGGTCCTGGGTGGTAGTCTTTTACTTCAGTTCTCAAAGTCTTTGATACACTGATTAGGCTCAGATTCTTTCCTTTCAGATCAGGGCATGAGCCTAGGAGCCCATGAACAACATTATATGGGGTCACTTTTCTTGAGGTCATCTCTGTCTGTGATCCCCCTGGTATCTTCCAGTTCCAGCAGTTGGCCAGAAAGCTGGGTCTTTACTTACTTACAAGAGAGGTGGAGGGGAGGGTGGAGAAGGAGGGAGAGAGGCAGAGAGGCAGGCAGGCAGGCAGGCAGAGAGACGGGGGTGGGGGGGGCAGGCACACACAGTGTTTTTCCTTTTCCTTCTGGAGTTGTGGCTCTAGGTGACTCTCACTGAAGCTTCTGTTGCCACCATAAGATCACTTGGAGGTTGGAGCACAAGAGAATAAAAAAAGGAAAAAGAAAAAGAAAAAACCAGGGGGATTTCCACATTCTCTCTGAGTGTTAGGAATTTCTTTTACTTCTCTAATCCATGTTTGCTACTTTGTTTAAGATCTGGATCAAAATTTTTATCTTCTAAGTACTCTTACCTTACTAACTCTATTTTACCCTATCTCTAGCACTGATGTATTAATTCTATAATATAGTGTTACTTTTTAAAGAATGTCTGTTTTGCTTCCAATGTGTGTGCTTGGCTTCTCATCCTGGAGCTGTGTAAGGGCAGAACCCATGGCTTCAAAACCCTTTTTACTTCCCACACTTCACACAAACATCCTGGAGAGGGACAATATTCAATAACCATCTGGTTGATGGATGTTCCAATCAGCTTTAGTAAAAATAAGAGTAATTTTGTATATTACGAGGATGAGGAGAGAACAATAAAGTAGGGGGGAAGAAAGGTGCTAGTTAATCATCAACAGAAAACAAGGTACAGTTGGTTACACTACAATCCTTATTTTGAAAATGAGAATTTATTCCAATGCCATAAATATATCAGGATACAATCTGAACATAATGGGAATTTTATATTTGCTTCTGCAGGATTTTGCCTCTAAGAAACACCAGGTGAGTGCAGAAAATTGCACCCAGATGAACCAAAGAAGAATATATATAATACACACGTACCCCTCAAATAGTGACCAGCTACCTCAGTTCACTGAGTGTGTGATGAGCTATGCTCACCCACATCTGGTATTTCTTGTAATTTTCCTTCCAATTTCAGATAACTTTCCTTTCACCACTTCACCATGACTCACAAGCTGCAACCCTTCTGAGGTTCACTGTCGCAAGCAAACTTCAGGTCATTTTCAAGGTAAAGTGCCATATTCACTGTAGTATTTATGGATTTCTTAGCTGTTTAAGATGTGTAATATTACACCACTGTTTTCATTAGGTGACTATATTTTTGTTTATGTGTCACTGATGAAGTTTTTGTGTGTTGTGCTCCTAACCCCTATGTTTTTCCCATAAACCATTTGGTTGTTATCGTGTGATTTTACGTAACTTAGTGATTTTTTAGAAACACAGGTATGGCCTTATGAGAGAACTGAGTGCAAATGGAGAGGAGGGAACAGAATACTGGTAGGTGGACAAGGTATAAGGATAAAAACAAGGAACAGGACATGGAGTACACTCTCAGTATTTTCTTAATTTCAAGATTTGCCCAAGAAGATTTTCTTTCATCTATAACCATTCAAAAGAAGAGTATAGCCTGACACCAATAAACTGAGGTCTGGCAGCTTATCAAACCAAAGATTAGGTTGCTCTAAAAATTTAACTTCAACTTACTGGTTCAGAGTCGAACAACTCCTCAGGCTGGTTTTCCTAGCAGAGCATCACCTAAGTAAGACTGTATAGGGAAAGAGGAGGAGAAGGCACAGAGAAGGGACCTACAAGAATGTCTTCTGCCTTCTCATCTCCAGTCATTCACATCCTACTGATACTTCCGGTCCCAGCTTACATCACACCTTCTCTATGCAGTCACCTCAGCTCTTCCTTCTTTCCCCACTTATGTAGATGTTTAGACTAAAAATCAGTATAGCAGTTGTTAATTACTTCCTGGCACCCCTTCAACACACCTGCATATGGATGAACACACACCCATCGGAGACAATGGCATGTTCCAGCTGCGATTCTCATGACTTCAGGGATCTCTCTGTAGAAATAGGAGTGTGTATGCGGTGTGGTGTGTCTCTGGTTCAGTAATTTTGCCTCATCGACTAGACTGTGAGCTTACAGTTGAGCACAAGTCACCCTCCCCAACCTGCCCACCTCCGTCCTGCAAAAGCCTATTAAAGAGCAAGGACAGTGTTATGCCACGTGTGTATGGAGTGGTGGGGGGAGATCTACAAGATCTTTTAAAAGAGTTTATCATTATGTCTGTGTTGAGGAAGAACCAATGATTTGCATAAGGAGTCTATTCATTTATTTACCTTGAAAATTACTTATTTTTAGAGTGAGTAATTAAATGTATTAGAATTTAATTCAGAATGAACAGACTGATGGAAGGAATCTCTTTGTCATTCACTCTATGCA